>NC_043000.1:159352726-159535226 GCF_006345805.1 Octopus sinensis | reverse complement strand
GCATGCGCGGACGCCTCTGTGTGTGTATGTGCGTGTTTGTGATGTAGTTACGTGTGTGGATGTTCAGCAGCAGCTTATAACTGCAGCTGCACATAACTGCAGTTGTGCGTTGATCTGCCGTTATGTGTTCGTGTGTTGAGTTGCAGTTTTGTGTGCATATTTTCAAGTGCGCGCATGTGTTCAGTTGCTATTCAGCAGGACTCTACGCGCATTTAACAGCATTTCTATAAGTCTTTGTGGTTTCGCGTGTGTTTGTATTAAATTAACTTTGAACGAATGTACCACCGGGTTTCAGTATTACATATACATGTATCCAATCTATGAGTTATATTTTTATGCGCATATGTGGGTGTATGCATGTGAAGTTACGTACAACAATGTATCATGCCTGCCTATGCAACTGCATATGTTCAGTTTTAAGGTGCCTGCCTGCATTTGATAGCGTTGTTAGCTAGTTGCATCTTAGCTTGCAATTTGATACTCTGACGATACGCTTATCACAGATTACTGGACTGATAGAGGTTTGCAATCGAGCAAGCATAAATATGTAGGTATATATACATTTGGATCATAGTATATTACTGTTGGTAGCATACAGAACATATAACATACTCAAAAGTAGGTTTACAGTTAATCAACTATCTCTTTCTCATTCATATAGAAAGAGTTTAGATCTTAATTGTAAAAAAATGTGGAACCATTATTCTATGCTAATTTAGTTAATTTTGTCAAGTTCCCTTTTCAGTTTGTAAGATAGAAATTTAAATTTTAAAAATGTTTTAAAAGAAATTTAAAGTGCCTGCGTGATAACTCTGAACTTACTTTTTGGCTACACTGTAGTTTGTGTTTATACGTGTACGAATGTTTTTAAAGAAATAAGTATATACACAAATGCATATGTAAATATACATATGTCTGGAAAAAAGCAAAAAATGCCAAAAATAAAGTACGAGACTAAACTAAGTTCTCTCTCTCTCTCTCTCTCTCTCTCTCTTTCTCGCTCTCCATTTTCGTATATATATATATATATATACAACTTATAAGTAAGAGCTAAAGAAAATTATTTCTCAGCCAATATGCTGATAACATCAATTTCCACATATAATCCACTCGCTACAAAAATCGAAGAACTGAAGTCGGGCAAGCTGGCCGTTAGAATCTTTAAAATTCGTTATCTCTATATTGAATCAATTTCGGAATTAATCTCATAAAAGACTTATTCCTCTTCAGTAGAGCTTACGAGAGAATATAAATAAGATACGTACATATATACTGGGGTACTTAAATGTACTCATGTTTTTTGCTTTGGCTTTTTCCATGGGCGCATGTAAGTATCTTATTTATATTCTCTCGTAAGCTCTACTGAAGAGGAATAAGTCTTTTATGAGATTAATTCCGAAATTGATTCAATATAGAGATAACGAATTTTAAAGATTCTAACGGCCAGCTTGCCCGACTTCAGTTCTTCGATTTTTGTAGCGAGTGGATTATATGTGGAAATTGACGATTTAATAGTTTGTTATCAGCATATTGGCTTTGAAATAATTTTCTTTAGCCCTTACTTATAAGTTGTTTATAATTTTAACCGTAAAGGTATTTTAATATGCTGCCACATTTCTTGATGGAATTTTGTTCTGTAGAGAAAAAACTTCATCCTATATTAGTATATATATATATATTATATCGCTAGCCTCTAAGCCTTTTTATTTTCTCTCTCCGCTTATTCCTGTGTTCCTTTGTGTTGAAGAGGGTAGGCTCGAAACGTAAAAGACTTTCTTACTTCCCGCGCGTTAAATTAGTACATCTGTTTGTTGTTTACATATCCGTCTTCTTTTTTTCTTTCTTTTGTAAATTCCAATTATATATATATATATATGCCTGTATGCATGTGTGTAGGCATAGAAAACACGTCTTTCTATACAAAAGTGAATGATTACTCGTGTATGCAGAACTTTGTTGTTGAAAATAGTCTTTTCATGCATTCCACTGAAAATGCGTGCTCCGTGCATTAATAGTGGGACTTCTAAGAATGAAATTACGGTTATTTTCGTATGTAATGATATATACCGTATTTTAACGTGTATAAGGAAACTCCTAATTTTGGGGGACTCAAAATTTGGAAAAAAGGTCTTGTAAGGTAAGGGATTATAATACTATCCACGTATAAGAAACTCCCATATTTTTTAAACCCAATTTTGACAAAAAAGGGTTCATTATACACGTTAAAATACGGTATATACGCTCTCTCTCTCTCTCTCTCTCTCTCTATATATATATATATATATATATATATATATATATATATATATATATATATATATATATACACAACTGCGTAGAAACAATTGTAGTGATTGAAAATGAATGTCCAACCGCACACCTTCTCGTTGACTCTAAATTTTTTGAATTATATATATATATATCACATGTGCTTCCTTCCGCTACTTGATAAACTGTGTTGGTTTGTTTACGTCCTTGTAACTTCGCGGTTTGTATATGCGCGTATATAATTTGCTTTTCCGATTTTTTCTCATCTTGCATTACCTTGATTTTATGACCTGGGACTCTGTTTAGTTTGGAAACAGAATGGTCATACAAACTTGTACATTGACATATATCGGATATATACATTTAAAAATTATTTAGCATTATTTCGGACTATTTAACTATAAGAACCTTTCATACAACGGCTCCACCTCTATTTAAACAACCACGTCATGTCGCTCACAATTTTTCAAACACTCACTCGCACGCACTCACACCCACACACAGACACATATGCATGAACATTCATATACACGCACACTCTCACTCACACACACACGCTCTCACACAGACACTCATACACACTCTCACTCACACACACAAACTGGAATTTTAGCAAAATTTGCTTTCGCGATACCGTATGATAATTTCAAAACTGGACGACTCAAAACTACGATATTAATTCAATCGAAAACATTTGGGAACATCGTGGTAGAAAGTTGCGTGCAGGATTATCGAAAATTTCATAAACAGCATTAACCGAAGTGTGGGTGAACATGGATCAAAATTTGTTGCTGATAATTTAATGAATTCCATGTGTAACCGATTGAAAGTCCTGATAGCTTAAGGATCATGTATAGATGACTTTGACAAAATTTTGTTCAGTTTGCATAATTTTTCTTGAAGATATTACACGCTAAATTAAAGTGGCATTTCATTTACTTGACTTGGAAGATTATATATATATATATACACGCGTAGGCGTAGGAGTGACTGTGTGGTAAGTAGCTTGCTTACAAACCACATGGTTCCGGGTCAGACCCTCTGCACGATTCCTTGGGCAAGTGTCTTCTACTATAGCCTCGGGCCGACCAAATCCTTGTGAGTGGATTTGATAGACGGAAACTGAAAGAATCCCGTCGTATATATATATATATATATATATATATATATAATGTGTGTGTGTATGTCTATATTTGTCCTCCCAACATCGCTTGACAACCGATGCTTGTGTGTTTACGTCCCCGTAACTTAGCGGTTCGGCAAAAGAGATCGGTACAATAAGTACTAGGTTTACAAAGAATAAATCCTGAGGTCGATTTGCTCGACTAAAGGTGGTGCTCCAGCATGGCCACAGTCACATGACTGAAACAAGTCAAAGCGTATATATATATTGTAGCCTATAAAAATTCGTATATATGTATGTGTATGTGAATTCGTTTTGTAACTGTTGAACTCGAAGGCGATAATGCTATAAATGGATAAATGGCAGGATGATATTGAGTTTTTAAAAAGTCTTGGATAGAAAAGTCGACGTCTGCCAGTGGGACTCGAACCCGCAGACGTTCTACCATTAAACTAAAGCAATCCTTCAAACTCCTCTCTCTGTATTTTAGATGCTTTGTTTTTACCAGCGTCTTCATCTTCTCTAGTAGATGTCTAATAAGTTAATTCTTTCTGAACTGCCATCTTCGCGGCTTTAGAAACCTTCTATATCCCCCCCCCGATCTCTTCGTTACTCGGAAGTTCTCTTATTTTTTAAGCATTAAATTGCAAAGATATCTCTGTCTGTCTGTCTCTCTCTCTCTCTCCTCTCTCTCTCTCTCTATATATATATATATATATATTATATATATATATATATAAAATTATTTAGGAAAGAATTCGCGTAATGAAACTAGCCACGACTTGCTGCATGTAAAATCCCCGTTATCTTTTTTCGTGGTTTCCATACTTGTGTTTTATCGAATTGAAGTTACGATTAATCTTAATCTATAATTACTTGTAGAGAAAAGTAAACAACTCTAATTAGAAAAAAAAGGGAAAAGGAAAAATTTGGTTGTCAAAGAATGTTCATAGTGTCGGAACTGTGTAAGGGTGCGCACACACTGAACGGTGAAGAAAATCATTTTGCAATCATGATGTTCTGGGATCGATTCAACCTTGAAGCATCTTGCTGTAGTGTCTTTCACTCTAGCTTCGTGCGAATGCAAACTGTGGGAGTGAAATCAGAGAGATAGAAACTTTGAAGAAGCCTCTCAGATATATTATGCCTCAACTTCAAAAGTTCTGTGTTGTTACACAACGTACCTTACTAAATCTGACCTAGGATTTCATTAAAAGTAATTGTGTCTGTAAAATACACGGCATATCTGTCTATCTATGTATATATTTTTCTGCCAATCTGTCCGTCTAGATAGATAGATATGGAGAAAGAGATAATACATAAACAGATATTATGTAGTTAAATGTACACCCATACGGTTAAAAGCTATTGAAATCTGGCAATGATCGCCAGAATACTAGGTGTTAATCAGCAAATGTTGGTTGGATTTACTTGTCGCTATTTCATTATATTTTCCCGTCCATTCCTTCCTACTGCGTTTTTATCTTAGTGTGTGCATGCACGCACACAGACATACACAAACACATACACACAAACTCACACCCACATACTTATAATTCTCATAAGGACTGTGATATCAGTCATAAGAATCACAATCTCATTTAATCGCTTGTCCAAATTGCATGCTGTATTTTATTTTTTCTAGCAATTCTAAATTGATTTCATTATCATTTATCTATGATAAATCTATATCGTTGTTTAGTAGTTATTATCACGTGATCACGTGACCGACCAGACCATCAAATGTTGCTACACATCGCTGGTCACAATGCGTTCGCATTGTTTTAGCCTTCGAACGACGCCACCCCGCTGGCTATGCGAGCAGGCCAACAGAAGAAAGAGTGAGAAAGAGTGGTGAATGAGTACAGCAGGGATCACCACCCTCTGCCGGAGCCTCGTGGAGCTTTTAGGTGTATTCGCTCAATAAACACACACAACACCCGGAAATGGGAATCGAAATCGCAATCCTCCGACCGCGAGTCCGCTGCCCTAACCACTGGGCCATTGCGCCTCCACAGTATTTATTATACAGAGAGGAATTGCGTTAAACATGGCATGGGCTCCGGATGTAATGAAGTTTTATGTAGACTTTAGTACATTCCTAAGATTAAAACACACCAAGCAAACAAACCTGTTCAAAACGTTCCTTCTTTTGACCATCGTTATTATAACTGGACCTTGTATGTAGAACTAAAATACAAGGCGCCTTTGAATTTTTGATAATGGTAGGTGATATGAAGGGAATTATCTCGTAATAGGTCAAGAGATGCATAGAATCGCTCTCGTCGGCTCCCAGTATTGAGTGGGGTATTATAGTATAAGAATTAGAAATTGGTAAATCTGTTGCTATCCGTTATTTTTACTTGTACATGGGAAAGGTTGCACGACAAATGACTGGAATCCAAGTGAAACTTGGGCTGTTGAAGTCTTGGTTAGTAGAAGCGATCACCTAATATAGTGATCGATATGGTAGTTATTGTAGTGTATAGAATGTAAAGAGACCGTTTGAGGAATTGTTATTATATGCTCGAACAGCATTCTGATAAGTAAATTATATATTTTAGGCGGAATGCATTTGACAGAAGTACACCACTGTTGTTTTGTTTGTGTGGGTGACTTTTGCTTATCGAACCAACGATGGAATATATATGTCATATTGCAATGCTGTTGCAAACAGCAGCCATACTATAGCACATCTAGGGATACATTATCCAATATCAGGAAAACATGGAAACAAAAACTTTGCTCATGGATGGAAATCGATTTGTTCATAGGGTGCTGGATCATTTGTGTACGGGCTAAATACGACAATCTCAATTATGTATTGATACAAATACATTATAATCTGTACTGAACAACAGCTTGACGTATAACTTATATCTATTTTATCACAACAAAAACATCTATTTATCTCTTGATGGTAGTTTCAAGCTTATATAGTATAATTTGTGGAATGACATCTGACAAATCAATGAATTGAGAATGAAGTAAATTTGAAGTTATATGAACCATTACAAAATAACTTGGAGACATGAGGACGGGTGTTGAAATCCCGTTACCAGCATGAAAATTTCAAGAAAAAGGGTTTGTTTTTATTCCCGTCCATCTTTTGAACAGGATAAGACGAGTTTGTGAAGCGATATCAATGGTGCAGATTATTGATATCCAAATAAATAAGTACTCTGACTTTCGAGCAAGCAATATACTGAAGCGCTTTCTTACTTTTCGTATAAAATAATAGTGTGGTCGCCAGAAGATTTATTACTTAACGTACCTGTAACTGAATTATCTGTGTCCTTCCCTATGTTTTCTTTGAAGATGGTATGACATGATTTATTTCCAGAAGGTCGTAAGTTTCTTCTTTTGCTGCGATGATGACTCAAAAAAAAAAGAGAAAAAAAAGAAACAGCTTTTTGATGCTGTCTATTGGCAATATTATTTATTCGTTTTATTCATTATTTTCCTTCAGACTAAATTTCAACATTTTGAGATACGTTTAAGCGATCAAACAAGATGGGGAAAATAGAATAAAATAAAGAATTTATTAAAGATGAAAATTTCAAATTCTGAGACTTGCCATTTTTTTATGTATGTGTTTCATAATGGGAGAGAAAGTATGTAGCATAATAAAGTTTAATATAATAGCCTGGAAGGAAGAAAAAAAAGGTCTTGTATGTGTTTTTGTTGACTATCAATGGGTGATATGATACAGAATCATATAGGTCATAGAAATGAAAATATTTAAGAATAAATATTCAGTCTACATCATGAAATATGCGAAGATCTTGTGTCTGTGTAGAAACCTGTTTGGTTATGCCTGTAAAACATTATTCTTGCATCACACAGACAAAAATCTAACCATTAACTCTAATTTTCATCTTACTTCTATTTTCCTTTCACTGAAAGACGGGAATTTTGGAAGACTATGCAGAGGTGAGATGTTGTTAATAATCTTGTAATTGTTTACGAACTCTTAAGTTTCGTTCGTTATAGATGATTATTTGTTTTTCATTTAATACTCCTATATAAAACAAGAATCTGTTTCTAATCTTGTTTATATCAATCAGTGATGTGCGTCGTACCAAAGACGTGTGTAGCAATTGAACTAATGCATCTATGTGGCTAAAACTAAATAAAAGTATGAAATCATGAGTTCTCATATATGCACAAGGCTATACGTTCATAAAAGAGCTGTATATTACTCTGCTAAATCAATACTTAATACATGATGGGTACTGATTTTATATCTCTCGGTTGAATTCAAAATTAGAACATAAATTATCGAAAGTAAATACTAAATGGTATTCAGACTGTGCGAGCTGAAGGCGGCGAGCTGGCAGAAACGTTAGCACGCCGGGCGAAATGCTTAGCGGTATTTCGTCTGCGTTACGTTGTGAGTTCAAATTCCGCCGAGGTCGACTTTGCCTTTCATCCTTTCGGGGTCGATAAATTAAGTACCAGTTACGCACCTGGGTCGATGTAATCGACTTAATACCTATGTCTGTCCTTGTTTGTCCCCTCTGTGTTTAGCCTCTTGTGGGTAATAAAGAAATAGGTATTCAGACTGTGCATTTATCGTTGATGCCACCTTAGAACTTTGAATGTAATCAACAAGGTTGGCGTTCGATCGGTTGGATGTAGCAGCCAAATCTCTCAGAATCACACTTTGCTGTCTGCAAAGGAAAAATATGTTGAAGTATGTAATCCAAGGTACAACGTGGTCTTAAGTGGAATTATTTTGATCATCGGTTTTAATACCTTGATGGTCAAGGAGTATGTGTGCAATAATGGTTATTGATCGTCAGTGTGAGAAGCAAGGGGAGTATTTTAACTTGATCTCAGTACTTGGCTTGCATATTACTTTTATTGAACCTAACATGAAAAACAAAGAAGTTACACTCGGTAAAATTTGAACCTGGACCGTGACTAAACTAGACGTTGTTCGACTCATTCTCGAGTATACCTTTCGCTAAACTTTAAACGTATGCACTCGTAATCACTGTTGAAGCACGTTTCTGTTTTTCACAACAATTCATCGGTATCATGGCAACAAATTCAGTGAAACATCTGATAGCAGAATTCTAAGTGTGTATAAGAACCAAATGCTTGCCGTTATTTCTATTTTACAATTTTTCCTTTTCAAAAGAGAAGAGGAATAACAAAAAAAAAAAAAAACTTGGATGTTTTGTTGCTGTTATAGGCTCGAATTGATATATCAGAGTGAGAAAGTGGTAGTTTATATCGTCTTTTTAAAAGAGTTGTGAGAACTGTTTTGGGAGAATAAGTAGGAGCGAAAGATTTCTGCATTAGCCCAAGATCGTTGAATCATTTACATAAAAATACCTATTAAGAAACAGATTGACTTGCCTTGTTTGTGAATATGAGAAAGGATCATGTATGTGAGAATGAATTTGTGGACGCATTACAGTGTTTCAGAGCGAGTCAGCGAGTGTGCTTGTAAACAAAGTTGTATGAGTGAAAATGCTTATGTTTAAAGCTATAAGTGTGAAACTCCGCGAGGACGTGTAAAAGTTGTTAACGATCACGTGGTTTAAGGTGATTGTAAGCGATGACGTTTAGTAATTTAATCTTCACTGAGTATATGCCATTGATAACCACTTGGAAACATACGAAAGATGCATATAATTATGGATTTGCTGATTATTAATTAATTAATTAATTGTCATACCTCTTTAGCATTTAAACCAGCTGTATTAGGCCCAACTATTCTACCCATTTTATGTTAAAACCAGCCAAATTTGTCCCCTCATTCCTACCCTACACTGTCAGTCTAAAAATAGGTAATCACGTCTTCAAAATCTCGAAGCTACGAGATGACATGTGATTAATTCAAAACTGTGAATGAATAAGCTTTACATTTGACAAATTTGAATGGAAAAGGGTGAAAAGCTTTACACACTCGGTAGTTTACAATTGCCACATTTTAAAATCCTAAAAAATGATAAAATATAACTTAAATATTGCAATTTTAAGAGGTGTGTGTGTGTGAGTTTTTTGGGGGCGAGTGTACAAACGAGTTTTTTAAAAGAAAATATACCTAAAACAGATCTTATTTATTCATTTGAAGTTGAGCCCTCACTCTGTTACTACTCTTAGTTTTACATGCTTTGTGGCGGTCGGCGCTGTGTCTAACACGACTCATGGTTGACAGTCGAATGAATGTAGATGTAATTGAGATATTTTACGTAAATGGGTACATTCCGGAAAGGGGCTGTCACGGGAGACGGAACGGCGAAGTGAACTGTTGAAATGTTGCAGAAGGCGAAAGTTTGATATTTATTTTATCGACCCCGAAAGGATAAAGCAACAAAATCGAGATCGACGAAATTTGAACTCAGAGTGTAAAGACAGACAAAATGACTCCAAGCATTTTGCCCGGCGTACTAGCGATGCTGCCAGTTCGTCGCCTTAAAGATATCAAACTTTATTCGCAACAAAATAACAAATACTGTAGTATTAAAGACATATAAGAATTAAATGTTAGAAAAAAGCAAAACTTAAAACTTATATACATCATTTTAATTGGTAATGAAAGTTTAGGTAAGGATGGCCAGTTATCGTGCTGGTGACTGCTAATGAGCCGGAAAAACGTCTCTAAGGCTGTCTCTTACCCGAGACAGTAAGCCTCTCATTTTACTTAATGGCATATTAACATTGGAGAATACTTGACTTTTGAGATTATCTTCTCCTCTCGAGTGGAGCTATTCCTAATTGCCATTTGGTAATTATGATACATCCTCTGGAGGTGGAGATAAATTCACTAAATCCATAATATTTTATATACATTTGTATGTTCATGTTGTTCAAATACATACCGCTTTGCCATCAAGTTATTGCTCTATGGTCATATATATATATATATATTCAAAATGTGACCACGTGTGTACCGTTGGCGATTTTTTCGTCCGTCTGCCCTTCTTTGGATCTTTCCTTTTCCTATGTTTCTGACGAAGAGCTCCGCTCGAAACGTTAAACCCTCCTTCTTTCCTGAGTGTCCAATAACACTATACTTCTTGTCCCACGTCCTCGCATTGTTGTTTTCTCTTTGTGTTTTCATGTTTGGATTAACTATATATATATATATATATATATATATATATATATATATAATCAGAGGTATTTGGACAAGATCTGAGACATATGATCTTTCAGTGGGGCCCAAAAGAACAATCAGAGTCGAAGAGATAATCCGTAAAAAAGCAAACAGTGAATAACCATTCGCCCGCTGAATTTGCTCAGCGCACTCATGTTAGTTATGTATAGCGTCAACAACCGTAATCCTGCTTGCTACTTCTGTGGTAAAGGAACAAGCTGCATTACAGTTCGAGTGAAAACTAAGCTTTGCTCTTGCTGAAACGTTGAGCAGTTTACTGAAAATATATATCGAATTTTTCCTTCTTTCTTTTTACCTCCTGTTCGTCTTATAAGAGAAAAAAAGCCTATATACTTTCTGTATTTATCTCTCTCGCCCCCTCCTATTTGTTTGGTTCATTCAATCTTCTTAAGGTTTCGTTCCTTAGAACAAAAACTAGTGAAAGGGAAAACGATGACTACAAAACAAAGCACATAAGCTTTGCTTGTCACATCCTTGAAATGTTTAACAGCAAAACTATAGTCTCCGTTAGCGTGTAAGTAAAATTAAAACTGACAAGTCTTCCTCTATCTTCAATTTTCTTTCTTCCAGGTTTTCCTTTGTTCTTTATTTTTTTTTTTCAGTTTTGTACTTCGTTACGTGTTTATTTTCTCCGACAACGAGGTTTGGAAGTTGTTTCGCTCAGGGTTCTAGCAATGGATATACTTTTGTTCCTGTCCTCTTGTGTGGATTTAAAAGAGGTTAAAAACAAAACAAAAACGAGAAACGAAAAAGATAAAATAAAATAGGTTGGAACTTAGTTGAAATTCCCACACGTGTTTCAAAAATGCGATTTTTTTCCTTCAGCTACAAAATATAAATTATTTCTATATATATTTTTTCTATACTGCTGTTTGGTCTTGTCTTGAGGGAAACTTAGTGTATGTTTAAGTGGGGGTGTAGAAATACCAGTACACACGTATTTGTTTGCATATTTATATTTTGTCCTTAAGTTAGGATGGAAGGAGTTACTCATAACCTTTTTACAGGGCTTCTGCGCTTTGGAGTAAGGGAAAAGGTATTTGTAACCCTAAATCTAGCGTGAATAGTCGTAACATAGTGGACTCTTGTAAATGCACTCTTGGTGCTTGGTGGTGGAGTAAAACAGGGTTACGGATTAAGTCAAATGCACGAATACATATGTATACGCGTTCTGTATATATATATATATATATATATATATATATATATATATAGTGTGTGTGTATATATACGAGGTACGTTTTAAAAGTATCCGATCTTTTGGGCATAAAAAAGAGAATTTTTGTACTTTACACAAGTTTTATCTAATCATCTTCAAAATACTTCCGTTGGGAGTTCACACACTTTTCCCAGCGGTTTTGTCACTGTCGGTAACACTTCTTCAACGCTTTCTGTGGAATGATATAGAGATCCGCCGTCGCTTTTATCATAATTTCCTCTCGCGACTCAAATCGCATCTTTTTCAGCGTGGTTTTCAATTTGGAGAAGAGCCAGAAGTCGGCGGAGTAGGGAGTCTGTCGAACAACCGGTATGTTGTTCTTGTCCAGAAAAGCTCAGATTATCTGAACGGAATGAACGGCACATTGTCATGAAGTTGCCAATTTTTCGCCGCCCCCATGTTCGGCCGCTTTCGACGCACAGCATCACGGACACGTATAACCTCTAGCTATTATTCCTTATTGACTGTTTGGCTTTGTGATGCGTATTCATGATGCACAATCCAACGGAAATCAAGAGACACAGGTCAACATTTCCTTCATATTGCTGCGAACCTGTTGTTCTTTTTGGGGTGTCTTGGCGATGACTGGTGTTTCCATTGGTAGGACTGGCATTTCGTTTCCGGGTCGTGACCGTAAACCCATGTCTCATAACCAATGATGATGGTCTTCATGAAATCTGAGTCGTGGTTTGCACAGTCTTGCATGCCCTGAGCGATTTCCATGCGGTGTTGCTTCGGCTTCTCCGCCAGCACCTTGCGAGACTCTCCACATGCACATATCCTCCATTAACATGGAATATACTGATCCTGTCTATATTCTCTCTTCATGGGCAAATTCTTGGATTGTTACAATACAATGACTTTTCACCGAACTTTCTCAATCGGCTCCTCGTTGTAGCATTCCTTGATATGAGTTTTGTACATGGCATCATCGCCACAAGTCTGTTGAATCTTCTGGAAAGTTTGAGCTTGAGTATCACCAAAATTTTGGCAAAACTTGATACAATATATCTACTCGAAGAAGAGCGCGCAGTACTCTAGGAGTAAAAGCCGGGAACGTACTCGGTCTACCGGCACGAAAATTTTCACGCATGCGCAGGAAATGTGGTGTCATCTCCCACAAAGAATTTCGCCAACGCGACATTAGTTTTGGCGGGAAAACTTGAGCGCACTTCTTATGTTTGTATGTTGCTACATCTACCTATGCATATGTACATATACCTTGTGTTTATGAATGTGTATGTATAATACTATAAATGCACACAGTCGTAGTTTTGTGAACAAGGTATAATGTCCTAGACAACATATGTTCCTGGATTGCCACAATGCGCTGCCGTTTGCAGGTCTTTACTATACAGTAGTATGTGAGATATGTAACTATGGCCAGTTAAATATCTTAAATTAATTGTATTTATCCGTGATGGTGAGGGAATATTTACAGTTTTTAAGCAATGTGTACTTTGGTACCACATTCAGCGTTTACAGTTAAGACTGGATTCGACAAAAAAAAAAAATCTTCAATGGAAGAGAAGGAGAGAAGAAAATTCGCTGATAATTTCATGTCTATGAATATTGCGAGTAACTACTTTTTCGTACTTGAAATAGAAATATGGAAGTGACTGGGTCACGTATGCGTGATAAGAATTTTGACAATTAAAGAAATGAATATACGAGTATTTGTGTCTAAAATGATTTTACAACTTTGTAATTTTTGTGTGTGTGTATGTGTGTACACACATACACAATGATATCAACCAAAATTTCGAATGTCATACACCGCTGGTCACAATGCGTTCCTACCATTGTTGTGGCTTTTGAATGATGATGCCTTGTAGGGTAGGCGGATAAACCAACGCACCTACTGAAAGAAACGTCGGTACGTTGAGGGGTTTCCCATTTACAGACCTGTAAACTGAAATTACTTGACGTGAAATGAAGGGTTTTGCTCAAAAACATAACGCATCGACGGTCTGCGAATCGAAACTGCGGTCTTGCGCTCCTAATCGTTTAGCCACGCGCTTTCACATCTCCACACTCACCAACACAATGTTTATTATTTTATATATGTTGGCCCCCTGCGGGCAATAAATTATTTTGTATATGTGTGTATTTATTTGTGTGTGTGTGTATATATATATATGTGTGTGATATACACTCATATATAATATATACGCGCATGCACACACACAGGTTTGTATGTGTGTGTGTGTGTAGGATCGCGGTTTCGATTCCCAGACCGGGCGTTGTGAGTGTTTATTGAGCGAAAACACCTTAAAGCTCCACGAGGCTCCGGCAGGGGGTGGTGATCCCTGCTGTACTCTTTCATCACTCTTTCTTCTGTTGGCCTCCACACACATATATTCGAAGGCTAAAACAATGCGAACGCATTGTGACCAGCGATGTGTAACAACATCTGATGGTCTGGTCGGTCACGTGATCACGTGAGGTGTATATATATATATATATATATACGTGCACTGTCATTTATTCAACTAGTTCCCAATTAATAAACAAAATTAATGCATATATAGCGTTTTTTTTTCTTAATCGCACGCATGCACGCATATTTATCTACACATAGACTGAAGCGCGGGTCGTGCTCAAGCGCGCGTGCTTGGTTATATATACATTCATAAATACATACACACGTCCAGTCGGGCGCGCTCATACACATATTCACTCACACAAAATGCCATAGACTCGCACATTTCTCGACCTGTCTGTCTGTGTATTTTCATCTCATTATTTTTACCTTTCCCTCATACACACGCACATATGCAATAACTCAAAAAAACATACTGCTCTGTCATCTGACCTTTGTCTGGACAGCTGTATTATTTCCTAATCACGAGAACTTGAAGGTAGAAAACAGGTGCACTTTCCTCTGCAGGTATCGCTAGTAACTGTAATCACAGGTGCATCTGCTTATGCACCTTACACATGCTATCTTCTGTGCTCTTGTTTTATATATCCCACATATATATATGTGCGTGTGTATTTGTCATTTGCTTTATCATTTTTAATTCCTTTTAAATCTCATTAAATAATACTATTTATAGGTTTAAGAAGCGTTTTAATTTTTGTCTATTAAGTTTTAAGCTGTGTTGGGGCCTAGAATAATAAGATAATCAGTGAGATATGCATGTTCTATATGCGTGAGTTAAATGTAAGATGAACTTTAAAGAAAAAAACCCATTAAAATTTTATTTAATTAGAAATCACTTCGGTATATCTGTATCCATCCGTACATAAGCTATAATACACACGCATCTCTCTCTTTCTCTGTCTCTCTCTTTCTCTGTCTCTCCCTCCCTCCCTCTCTCTCTGTCTCTCTCTCTATCTCTCTTCCATGCACACAGGCAGCAAAGTAACTCACTGATGTGTGAGGTCAACTGACGACGGTCCGGCCGAGCAAAACTAAGAAACGCAATCTCAGTTTGCCTCGCGCGCACACACACACACACACACACACACAATATATATATACATACATACATACATATATTCCCTCCTGAGTAAAATGTTGATGTAATTATATAGATTCGCAAAAGTGTGTTGAATACACATCCAATAAACCTGTTATTTATGTATGCCACTTTTACTCGTATGTATACATTCATGCTCAAAATCATATACTACATATGTCTAGGTTTTATGGCATCATTAGCTTTCTCACGATTGAGAGCATTTCTATGGTTTGTTCTCCATAGTTTTTTTTTCACTAGCGTTTCTCCTTCAAATGGAATCTAGTGAGTTTCGAAGCAGTCTTAAATATTGAGTACTCGTCTTTCCGTCGGATATTTGCTCGGAATAGATCCTATAACTAGAACGATTTAGTTTGCATTACACACAACAAAGTGATAAGTTGTGGATTTAACCGATGAATTAAATCCGCTAATTATAGTCTCCAAATGATAATCTCTCCTACTCTAGACACAAGGCCCGAAATTTTTGGCGAGGGATTCAGTCGATTAGATCGACCCAGTACACAACCGGTACTTAATTTATCGACCCCGAAAGGATGAAAGGCAAAGTCGACTTCGGCGGAATGTAAGTCTCCAAATAATAATAATAATAATAATAATAATCCTTTCTACTTATAGGTTCAGCTATAATCCTTTCTATTATACCGCTCAACTGGTACTTACTTCATCGATCCCGATAAGATGAAAGACTAAGTCGACATCGGTCGCATTTGAACTCAGAACATAAAGTCCGACGTGCTAACAATTCTTCAAGTTTATCACTTTATATAATAACAATGATTTCAAATTTTAGCACAAGGCCAGCAATTTCGATTACAGAAACCTTACTGCTCAACTGGTATTTATTTTATCGACTCCGAAGGGATGAAGGACAAAGTCGGCCACTGCGAAATTTGAACTCAGAACGTAAAGATGGACGAAATGCTGCTAATAATGATTATAATAATTCTACTATTGACAATACCTGGTATTTTGAGGGAGGTGAACAGTCAATTATATCGACCCCTTTACTTGACTGGCACCTTATTTCATCAAGCATGAAAGGATAAAAGGCAAAGTTGACCCCAGCGGGATTTGAACTCAGACACATAGAGCTGGAAAAAACGCCGCTTGGCATTTCGTCCGGCGTGCTAAGGGTTCTTCCAATTTGCAGCTTTTCTTTGTTGCTATAGGCAAAAGGTCTGGAATATGGGGGAGGGGCTAGTCGATAACATCGACCCCAGAACTGATACATTATTTTATCGAACTCGGAAGAATAAAAGGTAAAGTCGACTTCGGCGGAATTTGAACCCAGATCGTAAAGAGCCGGAAAAAATATAGCTAAACATCTAAGGCCGACTCGCTAAAACTTCTACTAGCTCGCGGCTTTATTAATTATTTCTTTATTATAATAATAATTTATGTTAGCAGAAACAATAAAACGCAGGTGTTTAGTATATGTGTTTATATTGTGAGTTGAAACCCCTCCTTACTTTTCATCTCCTGTTCGTACATTTAGGACTGAGAGGGATAGAGGCGTTATTTTTATATACTAAATATGTAAATATAGCGACTCCCAATAGGATTCGGTAAATAAACTTTTAGCATTCAAGATTAATTAACGTTGGGAAATTCTTTCTGAAAATACATTGTGTGTCTTTGAGGACGTGTGTGTGAGTGTATGTATATATGTGTATGAGTGTGTGGAGATGTGTGTGCATGTGCCTTTTCAGGACATTACTGGAAACAAACAATACACTTCTACGGAGACCCCTGGAAAAATATATCTGCCAAAAATGTTATCTCAATTAAATATTCTGTAGTTACCACCCTTATCATTTTATCTTAATACCAGATGTTAATTGTTATTACTAAATAATTTTTTAACCTGCGAACTGTTTGATCCAGACTGCGGGAGATTGTAAACCGTTTGTATCAATTATTTATTTGTAATTATTCTGTATTCCAATTTACATTTCCTATACGAAGAACATTAATCACAGTCCAATAATTTAGCCTTCTTTATGATGGTCTATTTTTATTTTTAATATTTTCCTATATTTCCTTATATATATATATATATATATATATATATATATATATATATATAAGATTTGAAACTGAATCTTTACGGTCTATTTGCTTCATCTTTTGGGGCTTAATCAGATTCGCCTTACTCGATCACGCCAACCATTAAGAACCTGTGTAGCGTTTGGAAGGTCAGCGGGACAACACCTGTCTGTCAGAGTTGATCAATAAAGGATTTTGCTGGACGACTAACCAATGTACATTTTTCTGAGTCTCTGAAGGAGTTATCATTGATGGCTCATCAATTCTCTTCGAAGTCCTGCAAACCGTACATGTCTCGCCCTAAGGACAATTTGTGATTGCATAAAGACTGCTATAATCTTTGTTCAATGGAATGTTTTTAGTCATGAAAAAATCTAAACGACTCGGAACTTGCGAGAGTAAGCGCCATCAAGTCATGTCTCTAAGTGTTCGAGCAATGGGTTTGTATAAAAGCTCAGAGTTCATAATGACATGAACCAAATGGAAAACCATAACTTGCAGATGATTCTGAGTCCCTCAAGAATATGCCATATTTTTGCTAGACGATTTTTTTCATCTCTTCTTGGCCTTCTTAATCTATATTAACTCATAAACTTGAACATCTATTTGCTTCAATATAAAATATAACTTATAAGAATATATATTAACAAACTTTTTCAAAAGCTGTAAAGTATTGCCTTTTTCACAATAAAAACTTAACCGTTGAATATCACTATTGCTGGATCTTTTCAATCTCAGTCACAGATTTTTTTTATTAATTCTTTTCTGGGTCTTTTCAATCTCAGTAAGATATTTTGATTAATTTTTTTTAACTAAACGGATATTGGTTGAACGTGTCATTTTATATTTTAAAAGTTACTTCGTGTTAAAGTTGTCGTATTTGGGTAATTTTAACCAGTCAACGACGTGTATTCAGCTGAAGAAAGTTACTGCTGTTTGCGAAAGTTACTCCCTATTGCTTCACGTTAAAAACTCCACACAATGCTCGAAGAAATTTCAAGAAACTACTGTATTAGTCCCGCTTAGTATTATTGCAGCGTGTACCAAATTTTTTTTAATGTATATATTATTACCACAGATAGATGACTAATGAATTCTTTCAATTCCACTGTTAGAACCTTATTGTATCATCTATGTGAAGGTTGAAAGACTTGATGCATTTAAATTTCTTTATAGTTAAGATATATCTATTCTTCAAACATGTAAATCCGTAATGTAATCCATTAGAAACCGTTATAATCAATTTTTAAACACTTTAATTTTTTTGCACATCCAATTTTTGAAATTTAATTCTCCATTTTATTTGACTCATCCCTATTTCTCCTCCTTTGATAGTTAATATAATATATTGCACATTAGACCCGTAGCTGTTTTTCCACATACAACTAAACCTAACCGTCCTACTTTCCTGTCTGACCTTAACTGATATATATATATATATATATATATATATATATATATATATATATATATATACATATATATAATCAAGAGAAACACTGCTTAAAGGCAGTTATATAATATTTATGTATTATGTTGTCTTTGTTGAATATATGATTACTTTATCCTCACTTAATTTAATACGTTGTGGTGTGACTTTCGGGAAATTTGAGTTTTGTTTCTGTAACGTATTCATCAATCAAGTAGAGTTTCACCTTAGTTCGGTCGAAAACTTATTTTGAAAGACGTTTCGGTCCTAAGTAACTCGTGTATTTTTACTTTAGGAAGTACATCGTCCATCATTACTTTTATTTCGGATGGTTGTCTGTTGTTTCAATGAGTCTTAATTGCTTTATGCAGTAAGTCGATCGAACATGTAGAAACTCTTTTTATACACCGAAACTCATCGACATGTATTATTCTATAATATTCTGAGAGTGGAAATTTTAAGAAAACAAAGAGTTAAAACATGTAAACCAGTCTACAGAATTGTCTGCTTAAAAACAATTTGCTCTCTTTTCCTCTCTTTCTTCCTTTATGTATCTCTCTTTCTCACGTACACACTATTTCATTACGTCAGTGAGATTGTTGGTAAAGAGCAGTCTGAGATTGTAAGGATTAGTCTCAGGTATGAAATGGTGAGACATGAATTACGGGAATTTCATTAATTTAGCTGTTTATGCAAGCTGCAGCGTGAGGTAGATGTTACTTTGGGACAATGTGCTTGTGGATAAGGAAAAAAAGGGTCGGTTGCATACATAAATATATATAATTACATGACAGACAGTGTCATATGAATGCATATGTATATATAATTATGCGTAATGTATTCGTTCGTACATATACATATATGTTTGTGTCTTCGAAATTTTGTGAGCAAAGCATACAGACGCTATATTATATACATATGTGAATGGAATGTTTGTGTTGTGTATATATGAGTGAACGCTCTGATTGAGAACCTTGTTTATGCGCTGCACAGAGGCCATTCGTCGACATAGATATGCATTATTTGTGTTATTTTCTTTGCTTGTACCACGATCTCTCGCTTTCTCTCCGTCTCTCTCCTCACATTTTCTCATAACTTCCCTCTATCTCTCTCAGTTATATTATAGAGAATATACAAGTAGCAAAGCTGAGTTAAATTTATTTAACCATATTACTAAAATTCCTTATCTAATATTTATGTCTATCTAGAGATTATTAGCTGCGTAATCTTACAACAATGGTCCTTCTGTGTCAAGCTAGTTTTCAGTGGCTACACTCAAGCATACACGCAAGCGACGTGTTCGAGTGTATAGATTTGTACTGAGGACTTTCGATTAGGGAGTTCTAATCCCCTTTTGATGTGTCATTTTGTTGTAATAATATTTGAGAAAAGCTCTTTATTCCATATCCTGCCTTTGGTGGGAATATTTAACATATCGGTATGTCGGGACACCCTTCGGTCACGACACTGACCATGGGATTGCACCTAGAAAGTTACCCTCCTAGTCACAAGTCTGGGCAAGGTGGTTTATGGAAGACCAGCAGTCGCCCATGCATACCGGCCTCCCCTCTCCACGCCTCCAGTGTTATCCAAGGGAAAGGCAAGGCCGATACAGCTTGGCACCAGTGACGTCGGTATATAGGATATAGAATAAGAGGAACATTCCCTTAGCATATCTATATAACACAAGTTTACGCACAGCTACGTTTTAGCCAAAATAATGAATAATAACTAATGACGATTCCTTGTGGAAAGTCAAAGTCAATTCGATTTCATCAATCTCCGCACTGCAGAAACATGGAATGCAAAGTTTACAGAACTTGGACTTGATCACCGGGATTTAGAGGAACGATGGAGTCAATGAAGGTGTTTTTAAGTAATCGCTTGGTCTCAAAGAAGCAGCCGTATTCTCCACTTCACACTTAAGCGTCAATAAACGTTAAGGTACATCTTGCAATGTAATCTTGCAATGTAGTCAATGTAATTGAAAATTTTCCATCGTTGGTCGCCTGGATGAAGTTTGATCTGCAGCTAAAAGCCAAGAAGAAAGAACAGATTAGAGGACTCACTCCTAAATGGACTATCAATGACCTGCGTGCCAAACAACACTAAAAGAACAGGTTAGAAAATGTACTAGATATGCTATCATTGCTTATACATGAATTAATATCAAGAACAATTCATTTCTTATTAAAGGAATGAGATTGCTACATTATATATTGTCCCCAGAAAGGGTAAGAGGCAGAGTTTAGCTTGGGAGTTTGAAATCGGAGACTGAGATCCAGAACGAATGCTGCAAAGTATTCCATCCAATATTGTAACATCACTGTCAACTCAGCGCCTGAGTAACGACGGGGTGAAACCTCCGTTTCAACGAAATGGATATTTTTACACAATGTATGTATTTGTTTAAGATGACTGCTTATTTTGACAAGGAAAACAGATATATTTTCTTTCATTTTAATGCACGCAAATTGTCTGGGATATAAACAAAGCTTTTACATCCAAGACATAAAAAAAGGACTTCAGAATTGTCACTTGAGTTTGGAAATTACATAAATCATGTCTGTAGATAAGATATTTAGTCAGGCTGGACTTTCTGTGGTACTTATTTCCCCTTATTTTCTCCTATTTTCTTTTAATCCCTTTTTTCTTCGCTTTTTTTATTCCTTCCATTTCCGTTCTTCGTGCCACTACCCATTTCCCTACATAAAAGGAACATATGTAGTGTAAGTTAGATTTGAAACCAAAACCGTCTGTTTAATTTTCTTTTTCTCTTCGCGTTTGCAAATTTCTAAATAGATTAGTCGGAAAAAATCGCTCAAATGCAAAAAATAATAGTTCTAATAATAATAGTATTATAGAGAAAATATACATACACGGACGAACGATGTAAAGTAAAACGAAACAACTAATAATAAATATGTTGCTCTGAGAGGAAAGCTGAAATGTGGGGAGTACAAGCGAGGTTTCCCTCATTTAATTTCACACATGAATTAACATTTATTTACTAGAACGGATGTTTTGTGTTTGTATTCAAGTATGTATTGTTTACAGTGGAGCGCCTTTCTGTGCGCACTCGCAAGCATATCAGTGTAGACGGATCTTGCCTAAAGTTAAGGTAGTAATATTAGTGTAGTGTTGAGTAGGATATGTGTACTACTGTGAGAGTATTCAAAGAAAATCATTTTTTAGCATGGAAATATTAAGTGGCGTGTACTTGTATATATGTCTATGTGTATGGGAAAGACTGTTCTATTTTATAATTCTCCGCCTTCTCTCCACTTCACAGCCTGCTTTCAAAGACGTTTTTTTATTATATAATTCTATGTGATCCATCTTAATTTCCAAAACGAATGAAAATATCTCAAGTCGTATTGCTGGTTTTCTTAATGACATTTCACCTTCATGGCGACGGAATCTCTCCGTTATAACCGTTATTGTTGTTCTCTTCCCTATCTACGTCTTCATTTACATCATCACTCATTCTCTAAATTAATGTCGTCTCTGCCACCATAATTAACAATATAGAATCGTTATCGAGTCGTCATCATTACATATATCACTATCTACATCATCATCATCTACATCATCATCATCTACATCATTACCGATAGTTAAACATTATCATTACTCACTTTAAACTTCAGCTTTTATATTACCTTGAGTCAAAATTTTTTGCAATGTTTTGTTAATTTATTTGATATATTCGTCAAGTTACAACAAAAGTAGTCTAGCATTCAAAGTAGAGACCATCATGTTGCCCTGTCTGAAGCCACCTTTCTGCCAGTTCGTTTTACCCTACGCTGATATCCATCCGTGTCTTTCGAGGCGAAGAACTCTTTCACGAAACTTCTACCTCCTCTTGGTTGATGAAGCGTTGCGAATGCAGGAACTGAACCACGGATCGGAACAAGTAATAATCCGAGGGAGATATTTTACCGCTATCCTAACGTGCATAAGAAGTGGTTAAGCCAGAGTTAGATTTCAAGACCTCACGCCAAACATAGGCGTTTCTAACGCAAGGTGATGCTTTTTATCTGATGGAATAAGTGGGGATAGTTCACTTCGAGTTTATTCTGGGTGGTCGAAACGTAGACGCCAACCTGTACTGTGAACAACTTGAACGGGTGTATGCCATTGTGCGACAAAAATATCCGGCATCGCTTAACTGAAAGCGAAATCATCTATTGTAGGACGACGCAACACATCATACCGCTCGAATGACCCGGAATAAATTCCTGGAATTTTAGGGAGTCGAACTGATACCTACGACACTCAGCATATAGTCCAGTCCTAGCTCCCTCAGATTATTACTTGCTCCGATCTATTACTCACTCCCTGCACTCATGATGCTTCAACAACCATGAAGAGATGGAAACGTCAGTGAAAGAGTTCGCCTCGAAAGGCAAAAACTGGTATCAGTGTAGGGTCAAAGAACCGACAGAAAGGTAGCATTAGACAGAGCAGCACAATGGCCTCTACTTTGAATGTTGAGAGGTTTTTGTTGAAACTTGACGAATAAAGCAAAATATTGTAAAAGTTTTGACTCAGCACAATATTAGATAGAAGGGACATAATACCTCTTGCTGGCGAGAACACTAATTCATTACAACACTTCTAGAATGCCTTTTCCAATTCACAAGTCTGTGGGTTCAAACAGAAGATTAAAAGTATTAACCTGGCTCCATCAACCATTACCCTTAGGTATGATGAACGGTTTAAAAGAAGATAATGATCACTTTTTCTCTCCTTTTCCTGAAATTGAGAAACGAAGTAAAATATCTTCACTCCCACTGCGTGGCATCTTGGGCAAGTGTCTTCTGCTATAGCCTCGGGCCGACCGATGCCTTGTGAGTGGATTTGGTAGACGGAAACTGAAAGAAGCCTGTCGTATATATGTATATATATATATATGTGTGTGTGTATATGTTTGTGTGTCTGTGTTTGTCCCCCTAGCATTGCTTGACAACCGATGCTGCTGTGTTTACGTCCCTGTCACTTAGCGGTTCGGCAAAAGAGACCGATAGAATAAGTACTGGGCTTACAAAGAATAAGTCCCGGGGTCGATTTGCTCGACTAAAGGCGGTGCTCCAGCATGGCCACAGTCAAATGACTGAAACAAGTAAAAGAGTAAAAGCTAATAACATAACATTCTAGAAACGCCGTACCAAATCATGGATATTATACACGTACATAGAATCAGAACACAACAGCAATAAAAAAAAACAAAACCTTTCTATGAGAAACACTGGCAACGTTCACTTAAACGTATACGTATGCAAGAGTTAGAATAATATCATTAGCCGCTTTAACTCACAAATACTATGCTAGGACACATAACTATAGATAAATTGAAAGCAACAGCAACTGTCACACTCAGTTTCATTCATACTACATTCGTTATAAGCACCTCCTTGACCTGTATCATACAGAACCAGACGGAATAATAGAAATAATGCAACTTGAGCTGATTATCCCACTGCACTCTATTTGTAAATCTACGTTGTGTCGGAGTGTGCGATGTCGTCCTTGGTTAAACAGATGCCTGATATAATTATTGATTACACTTAGTCGTTCGATCTACCTGCCGTTTGTCTACATTATCCGAGCTAACCTAGGTTATGCAACACCAACCGCATAAAAAGCCTCTGAAGTCATGAACCTTACATGGCAAATCGTTTGCTTTTACATTAGAAAAACTAAGTCTCCAACAGCTTTTCGAAAGGATTTCTAATGCATATAATTATTCTAATATTTGTCACATATCCTTAGTTTCTTTCTCAGTGCATAAACAGTACGTCAGCCTTGCACAGTTGTTGATTTCAGCATTGATGAGTATCCTCGCTGACAGATGTATTCACGTTGCATTTGCAAAAAAGAGGCTTATGCATATAGTACATATCTAACATGATCATACATCTGTTAAAGCAAATATAAACAACATACTAGAGTAGACTTGCCCATACGCATAACGTTGGCACAAGCATAACTGTATGAGGGGGGAGTGTAGTTAAGAAAGTTACTTTTCGTGACTTCCTGGTTTAGTTTAATCTCATTTTGTGGCACTTTAGCCGACACCAGGAGGCTACGGTTGAAGACTCTCGTCTAAAACCTTCAAATTTAAATTTCCTTGACGCTCTGCTCATTTCGACCAGGCGTGATGCCGGTAAAACCATCAAAATCTTTAAGCAAGATGTGTCAATCATACGTTTTTAATCCCCTGACGTTTTTAATCCTTATCATTTCTGCCTTCTCACCTCATTTGGAAAATTCAAAGATTTTAACTTTTACTGTATATCCTAAAATATAGTTATGTGCTTTATTAAAAAATCAAACACGGCTGCAGTCTGGTGACTGAAATAAGTAAAAGAGTAGAAGAATATTCATCGAAACGTCTCTGGTTAATACTGATATTTCTGTTTCCGAATCTTAAGTTGTAATAATTTTGTTACAGCACACGATGTGATTTTCTTTCGAAATTAAAGCACTACTCGTCTCAAAAGATTTCGTAAATATAGTTTAGTCATGACAAACGGCTGGTTAGTTGTACACGCGTAATATTGTTTGTTCCTTCTCGAGCCACGCCTGGCTCATAAGGACAGGTTTCCCGGTTTCATTGGCGTATAGGTACTCCACCTGGACGGGACGCCGGTCCGTCGCAGGTGAGCTGCAAGTTGCAGGAGGAAAGAGTGAGAGAAAGTTGTGGCGAAAGAGTCAGCAGAAGTTCACCATTACCTTCTGCCGGAGCCGCGTGGAGCTTAGGTGTCTCGCTCATAAACACACACATCGCCCGGTCTGAGATTTGAACCCGCGTGTCCGCTGCTCTAACCACTTGGCCATGTGTCTCCACTACACACGTAATATACTCTCTTATAAACAATAACACACCAGAGTATTATACGAGTTAGTAACTATTGATTAAACTCTCCTTCCAAACGTATTTTTACATGTAGAGCTAGACTCCCTTGTTTTTTGTTTTGTTTGTTTGCATTATTCCTTTTAATGACGTCCATTTTGAGACAGAGACAGATAGACAGACAGAAAGAGCAAAAGAGGAGTGCGTGTGAACCATGCATTTTTTGTCAAACCGTTGTATCCCGTTTCCTTTCTCCGCCAGAATGTTCCGACTCTTGAAGAAATACCGTTAGGTATTTTGTTCCATTCTGTAATAATTTTACCAGTCTTCCGCTCTTCTACAAAGCTAGACCCTACAATGCATGAAATCGTGTGCTTGTGTGTGTAGACACGCTCATGCAATGCTATTATGTACTTATTAACTCTACACTTAAATCTCACCTTTAGCACTTTCGTTGAGAGGTTCAATCTGAAGAGCTACTGTTTGTGACAATCGCACACACTTGTATATTTGTGCTTATTTAAATACTTTAAAAGCAGTCAGTGTTTTCTGTAACTTTAGAGTCCATGACCTTTTATTGGCCTCTTTTTTTAGTTTTCTGACATGTGTATTAGACATACCAATTGAAAATTCTTGCTATCTTTGTTCTTTTTTTTTTCTTTTTTTCTCCGTGCATTTCTATCTTTTTCCTTCTTTTCTGTTAAATCTCCTGTTTTCTCTTTCTTGGTAAGTTTTGTTGTAGGCGGTGTGCTCTCAGCCAACCAGTTTTGTTTAACCAATTTGTATTATCAGCTGCAGCACCTTCACTTCATTGAATGAGACATGGAATTTACAGCTTTCACTAGTCTCGCCTTCAAAATGGATAGAATTCGCCACACGCGAATGTCTATTAACTAAGACAATATACATTAAATAACCCTACACTTGTAAATATCTATACCTGTTTTAAAATATTTTCTTATTCGGATGAATCAATCACTGTCGCCATATAATCGAAGAGAACTCTCTATAACTAAATATCACGTTAGTTGTCGTTTACCCACAAAGCTGCCCCGAATGAGCAGCACTCTAACCAGAGTCGATCTAACCGTGATCGACTCGACTTTTTGTTTAACTAGCTGCAGTTGTTGAGCGACCACGCTGTGTTGCCACCTTGGATGGGGTATAATTGAGTCTATGGTTTGAGATTTTGTACCTCCCATTGGCGCAGATATACACTACGTTGAAAAGCCTCTACAAACACTCCATAAGTTTTTCTCTTGGTTTCCAAATACCACAGTCTACATTTGTTTCAGTGTATGATAGATGCCGGAACATTTGTTGATCTTTTAAATCGTTTATTCTATCATGAACTGATTGATAAATATCATTCACCTCGACCTGTCGATTAGCCTCTTAATGAACTCTATGATACAGCAGGTGCAAAAGTATTTGGAAGATTTCTTATTTTTGTCTTGAATTTGCAAGAGGGCGTTAAACTACTCGATGTAGTAAACCGTGTGGTCTTTTCTATTATTATTCAAATTACGCGTTATTATTATTCAAATAACCCAAATGACTAATTCTGAAGAGAATAACAGGCGAGACGTTAATTAAAATTAAATATGAAATACAGCGAATAAGGTGTGCGATCTTCGACAGTGTGGTGATAACTCCGGGCATGTTTCGGCCTTAAGCCTCGTCAACGAAACATCACCTAAAGGGTAAAACCTTACACTGACTAGAGATATAGGTTTCGTGAATCAATATCGAGTGCATGATTAATTTATTTCAATTTCTGGTGTTATTTCTCCTGTCTTTTAACTAGAATTGGCAATTTACTTCGTCTTGAATTAGTCTTTTAGTGGATGTAATTCTAATTAAAATCTTTGGGCTTACTACATCAGAGTGGCTACCATTAAGTTTTCATGCTTGTTTGATTTTCGAAACACTAGTAAATAAATCGATAGTAAACTAGATAAACAATGAAGAGTTTAGTGGTTCGCATCTTGTCAGCAGCAAAACCCGTAATCTATACACTCTGAATGCCTTTAGATATTGGGCTAATCCATCAGGATGTGTAGCCAAATAGCTGCAAGTATATTTCCGCAAACAATTAAATTGGTCCCTTTAACTTAAGAACATTTAAAAACAAAGAAACAGGAAAGCAGGTAGATAAGAAACGAATACAAATGGAAAAAAGAAAAGTGGGTGGGGGTAAAGCAGCAGAAGATGGAGGGGAATGGGATGATGGGCCAAATGCCCCGGATCTAATGGTGTGCTCAGCCGCTTCCCGCAGTAGTAACCTTGATGGCGTTGCAGTGGAGAATGGCCAGCGACACTCGCGGGGATCGTTTCTCCGACGGGCCGCCGTTGTCTCTATTTTGCGGAAGAAATCGATAGAACACCTGACTTTTCGACGGCGTTTGGCACAAACAGTTAGCGGTCGGCCAAGCCCCTGTATTTATTGATTTTTCTCTCTTCCACGTTATGGGCAGTGACACTTGGTTTGCAGCCGATGACTTGATTCTTATAAAGCATGCGAGAGTATAAGATTTTGTTTTAAAATGTGATAGGACATTATACTGAGTTTGGCGTGTGCACTCTACAAATGAGTAAAAATAACTCCAGCGAAATTATTGAAGTAAAGCATTGAAAATCGCTGTAATTATCTTTGTGTTTATGCGTATGAAACCTCATAAATATATGTATATATAGATAAAATTTAATTAAAATGCGTTTCTTGTCTTTGCAGGTAAGAAAATTTTAAGCTTTACTACTCTCAGTCAGTGGAGCTTGAACAATCGGTTAATGGAAAACATTACTTTCTATGTATGTATGGCACTTACGTATTTGTTTCTTTGTTTTCTTCCAAGAATATCTTTTCTAATTGGTTTTTATATTATTGGTAAGATTATTGGATTTTTGCACGAACATATATATATTCATGATGAGTAGACACTTCTCACTTGCGATATATTCTTTACCTTCTAGTATTAAATATCATAAAAAAACTAAACTCTTTGCACTTAATTTAGATCAATTGCAATTAAGTGCGCTAAGCGAATCAAGATACATTCTTCGTCGAGAAGGCAAGGCTTAGATTAATAACTTTTAGCGGATATAGATAAATATTTACTTTGGATGAGAATATAAACCTGAATTAACATCCAAAACTTAATTTATACTTTTTGTTTTCGACTAGCGGAGAGCAAAACTATGTATTATGACATTTAAATACCATAATATATTTGACTTGCCCACGGTCTAATCTTGCAATCATTGATCGTAATAACTATAATAAAAATAATAAATATAATCCTTTCTACTATAGGCACAAGGCCTGAAATTTTGGGGAGGAGACTAGTGGATTGCACCGACCTTACCGTTTCACTGGTATTTATTCTATCGACCCCGAAAGGATGAAAGGCAAAGTCGACCTCGGTTACATTTGAACTAAGAACATTAAGGCGGACGAAATATCCGGGGGGCTGATGGTTCTGCCACCTTACCGCTTAAGTAATAATAATAGTTTCTACTAAAGGTGAAAGGCCTGAATTTTAGGGGAGGAGTAAAAGTCGATTACATTGACCCCAGTGTTTTACTGATACTTAATTTATCGACCTCAGAAAGATGAAAGGTAAAGTCGATTCCGGTGACGTTTGAACTAAGAACATACAGACGGACGAAATGTGGCTTAAAAGACACCAGAGCCGACGCTGTAATGGCTTGCATAAAGTTATCTTCCTTGTGGGGGAACGTGACAATTTTGACTCTTACAACGAACATGAGAGCCCAGCTTTTCGGCGACAACTTATTGGACGACTTCTCCAAGCAACTTTTTGCCGTTGGTGATGGTACAGCCCCCTTCGATGCAGCTGGAGAGATGGCTGAATCACCTGTAGGCACACCTGTGGAAACTGTGGACGACCTTACGACTGCATATAAACTACCAAAACCTGAATTGGCTGTGCGAAAGAGCCATATTAACTCCCCAAAACACTGTTGCGAAACTGAATGAAAACGCACTGCGAAATCTTCATACCTACAAGTTTGTGGACACTGTTGTGAACCAAGAAGAGGCCGTTAATATTCCTATAGAATTCCTCAGTTCACTGGACCCCTCCGGACTACCGCCTCATCAACTGCACCTCAAAATTCGAGCTCCGGTTATGCTGCTGAGGAAGCTGGAGCCTCCACGGCTATGCAACGGAATGCGGTTAGTGATAAAAAATGTGCTGCCTCATGTTATTGAAGCAACAATTCTTATGGGTATCAGAGATAACTCTTTATAGCCAGGTTACCTCTTACTCCATCAGATAAGCAATGCCCCTGTACCTTGCGTCGACTTCAGTTCCCTCTTCGACTTTTCTTTGCCATGTCCATCAACAAGTCCCAAGGCCAAACTCTAGCAACAACAGACCCCCATTTAGGCTAACCATGCTTCTCGCACGGCCAATTATACGTCGGATGCAAAAAAAAGAAAAGAAAAACCTTTACTTGTTCGCCTCGAAAGCCAAAACGAAAAATGCCGTTTACCGTGAGGTGCTGTAGGCCGTCCAACATGGCACAGCCTTCCTGCCGAACAGGTTTATGGTGAGTGAGTACTATCGTTGCCATTATTTCAAAATTACCCGTTTTTCTTACGTCAACTCATCATGCAGACCATCATGCACACTCACATACCCACACACGCACATAATACCTGAACACAGACAATATATATATATATATATATATTATATAAAAGGGCTTAGTAAAATAAATTACTTTGCCGCATACTGAACTCATTAGAAATAGCAGCTAAAAAAACATTTATAAAACTATTTCTAATACTTAAAGAAAACCTCTCTCATATAGTGTTTGCTCAATTCAACTCACGGAAGTATGGGGGGTAGAGACATTAAAAAATCAGATGCAAAGGTTATTTGAGAACGTACGTTTCAAGATTAGTCAAACTCGACACTTCTATCATCAGCTCAGAACTGAGCTGTTGAGTTCAGTATGCGGCAAAGTAATTTATTTTACTAAGCCCTTTTATATAATGTAATAATTTGAATTCGCCTTAAATGGTCCCTTTGCATACTGAACACTTGGTGAAATTGATTAATTAATTAATTTTACCCTCAATTGTTGAAATTATATATATATATATATATATATATATACACACACACAGCACGCGTAAATAAACGCGACATACACAAAGATAACTTTCGTCCACATACATACACTATATACAAACACACTATTTTGTCACAGACACACACACACATACATCTTTAAAATGTGCACATCAACTGCTACACACAACACACACACACACACTTTACACACGTGCACACACACGCACACGTGCGTCAAACTCACTCGCTCCCCAGACACACACTCACCCACACCATTCTCACATACACACACACTTGCGCACCTTAGTTTGTTGGGATCACCACCATATCAACAAAATTATTATCTATCTTTCATACAACATTTCTTTATTGTTATCTCCTTTCCGTTCAACCTCTCGTTTTTATCAACCATCGCCATGTTGGACCGCTGAATTCTACATGCTGTTTTCATTCTCTCTCTATTTCCTCTTTTCCTTTTGTCGAAGAGCGTAGGTTCGAAACGTAAAAGACTTTTCCATTTTTCCCGAGCGTCAATCTAATACACTTGTTTGTTCTTGCACCTGTCTTCGTCTTTTGTTTTTTTAATAAATTTCTACTAATATATATATATATATATATATGTATATAGTCATCTGTTTACATTTGTGAGAAAGTGATTACTCTGTTGAGCTTAGAGCCATATATTTTTGTTTCAATTGGAAAGTATATTAATTGGCTTCTGCTTCAAGATATGTCACGTCATTCATAGTCAATGTATACTGGTGAATACTTTTTCAAAACTCTCTTTAACTCGCGCTTACAAATATAATTCAAAACTACTGAGTGTTGTTTTTCCCCTCCAGGTTCTTTTTACTGGAATGTCTGATTGAAACAAATTGCAATTTTATCTTAGGAAAATCGATAGTAATAACAATTTTTTCTACTTCAGGCACAAAACGTGAGTTTTGGAATGAGGCGGCTAGTGGATTACATCGACCCTAGTGCTCTACTAAGTACTTGTTTTATCAAACCTGAAAGGATAAAAGGCAAATTCGATCTCAGCGGTATTTGAACTCACAATCATAAAGCTGGAAGGTCGCCGCCATAATAATAATAATAATAATCATAATAATAATAATAATCATAATAATAATAATAACGATCGTTTCTACTTTAGGCACACAACCCGGAATTTTGGGGGAGGGGGTCAGTCGATTAAATCAACCCCAGTATGCAACTGGTACTTAATTTATCGACCCCGAAAGGATGAAAGGCAAAGTCGACCTCGGCGGAATTTGAACTCAGAACGTTAAGACAGACGAAATACCGCTAAGCATTACGCCCGGCGTGCAAACGATATTGCCAGTTCGCCGCAATAATAATAATAATAAGAAGAAGAAGAAGAATATTCCTTCCTAATATAGGCACATGGCTTAAAATTGGGGAAAGGGGACTAGTCGATTACATCGACCCCAGTGTTTCATTTATCTATCCTAGCGGCATTTTCCCGGCGTGCTAACTCTTCTGCTAGCGCACCGACTTAATAATAATTATAAATATAAATATAATAATCGTTTTTACTATAGGCACAAGGTCTGGAATTTGGGGTAAGGGGCTAGTCGATTACATGGGGTCCCTGTGTTCAACCGGTACTTATTTCATCGACTTCGTTAGGATGAAAGACAAATCGACCTCGGCTGCATTTGAACTCAGAATGTAAAGACGGACGAAATGGCGCTCAGCAGTTTGCCCAGCATATCTTGACGGTTCTGCCAGCTCACTGCCATAATAAGAACAATAATAATAATAATAATAATAATAATAATAATAGCAACAACTGTGATAAAACAAAAATCATTATGTCTTACATAATGATAATTTGTTTCAAATTTCAACATACTGCAAGCAATTTTATATGGGATAAGCGATCACATTGCCCCCAATGCTCAACTGATACTTTTTTTTAATATCTAACCCGAAATGATGAAAGGCTAAGTTGTCCTCGGCGGGATTTGAACTCCTGACATAAATCGATGGAGGAAATACAGCTAAGCATCTTGTCCGGCGTGCTAACAACCGGTTTATTCCAAATGAGCGCATAGTATATAACACAGACATTTTGAGATGATTCACTCTCTCTCACTCACCCCATTCGTGTGTGTATGTATCTATGTATCTTTCATACATCCCCGACAATCCGTATTGTAGGTGTTTGTTTATTAAGTCCTAGAAGTTACACCATATTTGCATTCACAGATATCACTGAAGAGTATGATAGCATATTCAATTCGATCTCTTTATATTTGTATAATTGATGTTAATATTCTATGCTATTCTCAGCATTTATCATTTTGCTGCATTTCGTTTCTATCATTTGATTCTTTGGAAACATACTATAAAGGATGGGAAAAAGAGATACTCAAAAGCATTCTACGTAATAATAATTACTTTCATGAATAGAGACAATGATTTGTGCGAGGAACCATAGGTTCCAAGCCTTATATTTTATATAGAAGATTGTGTTTAATATTCAGAATCAGCGTGCGTGCATGAAAAAAAAAATACGTAACGTCTCTTTCTATCTCTATGTATCTGTGTGTGTGTGTGTATTCACACACACATTCCTAAACACACACACATTGAGACACACAATACATGAAATTGAATTACATGAAAAAAAGGAAAGTACTCCATACAGTAAAATACAATGACCAACGTGCACACACGCACACACAGACACACACACATTATATATGTGTGTGTAAATTTTCTATTCAGTAATTTGCGGTAATCTGACTTGTTTGGAAATATATATCACATAAGTCACATAAGAAATTTCAGGCTATCAGTAGATTTAACGTTTGGTTTGAATTACATAAGATCTGGTCATCAAATCTAAGTTGAGACTTCAAACTTGAAATCTTCAAAGCCATAGTCGAACCAATTCTACTATATGGCTCAGAAACCTGGACGTTATGAACGAAGCTTAAGAGGCGGTTGGATGGAATCTACACTCGCCTCCTTATGAGAGCTCAAAATCTCTCGTGGAAGCGTCATCCAACCAAAATGCAAATATATGGGAAACTACCACCTGTATCATCTCTTGTGAAAGGTAGTAGAGTCCGGTTTGCTGGACATTGTTGTAGAGCTGAAAAAGAGGTAATTTCTACTCTTCTCCTCTGGAAGCCATCTGCTCGCGATACCAGAGGGCGCACACTCTCCTACCCTGATGTAATCTCCAGGGATACAGGCATCCATCAACAGGACCTCCGTAATGCTATGATGGACCGTGAAGTCTGGCGTAGCATGGTAAATTCCATTGTCTCGACCACGGTCGAACAATGATGATGATGATTAAATTACGTTGTATTTCTTGTTCTACGTTTGTGCGAATATTGCTCCTTTTAAGGGTTAGAAACATCATTTTTAAAATTCACATTTCCTATTACATTGTGTGCGTATGTATGTGTGCATAATTTGTTTTTATTTTTATTTTATTTCCTTATATTTTACTTGTTTCGGTCATTAGACTGCGGCTATGTGGGGGGGGGGCATGCTGGAGCACCGCTTTGAAAAATTTTTAGTCGAATGATTTACCCCACAGGACTTCTTATGAAGCTTGGCACTTATTCGATTTGTATATTTTTGCCGAGCCGCTAAGATATGGGGACATAAGATACCAACACCGGTTGTCAAATTGTAGTGGGACACACACACACACAAATCCCCACATCTACCGCTCCTTCCTACCCCCTCAACCACACGACCGAAATCTTGTCCACCACGCGGTCGATTTCCTGTTCGCCATGCTGTATTTCCCATCTAACTGCTGTCGCTGAATTTACCGACATCAATACCGCGTGATCTTTCTCGACCAATCGCAGAGTAACGTCCCGCAATAGACATAGACTCTTTTCAATAGAATCTTCATTCAGACTCCAATGGCCGAAAACTAACCAACCACGTGCTTCAAAATGTTAGAGTACCAAGGATTTTGAATCAAACTGTTTTGATCTATACATGTAACTCCAGATAAATGTGCTTAGTGCCCTTCTTTCGATTGTATATTCACTCGTGTGTGTGTGTATATATATATATATGTATGTGTGTGTGTGTTTGTATGTGTGTGTGTGTGTGTGTTTGTATGTATGTATGTGTGTGTGTGTGACCTGTTTTTCAGTTCCTGTCTACCAAATCCACTTAGAAAGCTTTAGTCAACCCAAGGCTAGAATACACTTGCCCAGAATGCCACGCAATGGGAGTGAAACTGAAAGCATTTGGTTGGGAAGCACGCACTCTTCTGCCTTCAAAAACCAGTCCCTTCAGCCGTATAACCAAACACATGTTTTTTCTCGGATGTGGTTGGTTAGCAAGCTACTTACCACATAGCCACTCCTGCGCCGTTGAAGCACTGTTACATTTAATAGATGGGGGTGTTGAAACAATGTTATATCACTATGAATATCAAATAAATGTATACATGTATTTATATATTATACACACACATTACAGAGGGATAAGAATTGGACTATTACAGGAATAAAATTACTCTTGAAAGTGTATGTAGCTGATAGGTTTAGATGTCTTTTCAGACAATGACTAAATGGCAACAGTTGATATCCTTGCTTCGGGGATCTGATGTTTAAAGCTGTTTAAACTGGTTATATATATATATATATATATATATATATATATATATATTGGTAAAAACGGTAAGATAACAAAAGAAAGAAAGAGACCTCAATATTATGTAAATAGAGGAAATTATCTGTAAAATAATATGCGACAATTATTCAATACCCAAGATAAAACTCTGAGTTTCGGATGCCGAGGTGGAAATCCACAACACCATCTCTTAGCGTTTTTCAGATGGCCAGATAACCGAAAAGATGGTGTTGTCGATTTCCACCTCGGCATCCGAAACTCAGTTTTATCTTGGCTATTGAATAATCGTCACATAATATTTTACAGATATATATATATATATATATATATATATACACACAAACACACTTCTAATATAAGGATAACATTTTTCAAAATGAATTGTATCATTGGCTAGCATGTTAAGGTACCTTTCAAGGTGAAAATATAAAGAACTAGCATTATGACCCGTCGTTGCCGGGTCATAGTGCTAGTGCATGTATATATGTGTACATATTACATGTACATCTATATGTATATACATCTACACATAAAATAGAAAGTTACATCTTGATATCGCTAGTGATAACAATACTCAAAATATATAACAGTGGAATTGTAGGCTCGTCTCTTGCAATTTCGATCAATTGTATCTTGTCCTCCCTCTTTATAGAAGTGTGGCTACAATCCAGCCTATCTCTACTTCTGGGGGGACATTTTAAATTTTTTATCCGGGACGTCCTACGTCCCAGATATAATGGTAAGAATAAAATATTTCCACTTTGCAAGGTTCGAGTCGAGTACTCCCTTGCACGCTCCGTTGACTCGAACCTTGCTTCTATTGTGACGAATTTACCACCTCTGGTTAGATATCTTTCATAGTCGCACCAAGACACTTTTTGATGGTGCTTTCCTCCAGGTGTTCAAATCTTTTTTTCTTCTCTATATTGTATACTTTATAGACAATAGTCTTTTCTTTAATTTAATTTTTTTATTTCGTTTGGTGGTGTTATCCTCGATTCATCGTTTTTGTCGGTGATCAATCCGTATTTCTTCCATTTTAATTTCAATGAGTTCGCACCCGCCGACGGCTACAGCGAAATTCATTTTTGAACTTTCTTCTATCGAAGGCATTCTAACAAAAATGCTTCCGTGTAAACGGTGAAAATATTGTCAATTTCCCCAAACAGAGACACAATTCAATTTTTAAACAATAACCAAAGCTCCTTCTACCAAAGGGGGAGGGTTACAGTTTACAATTATTTAACAAATGCAACACAACAGTGTTCCCTTTACGAGGAACCAACAAACGTGATAACAATAGTTAAACAGTAATAATAATAACAACGAACCTTACGGTAAACCAAAAAGCAGTAAGCAGTTGAAGCTTTAGTCCTTTATGTATAAGAAATAAACCAACAGCAGTACTCTGTAGGAGCGGCTGTTCGAGAAAACAGATATTACATACAGCCAAACTTCATATAGATACTTAATGCTAGCTAATTAGCAGATAATCTAATGTAAAAGCACAGCTCCATCTGGACTATTCCATTTCTGCACGCTAATTTTATGTTAATTTATTCCCATTCGTGTGAAACCACTTATTCAAGTTCAAGTCATTGATGCAATTTTATACCAATTGCTATTTTTACTTTTGTTATGTTACGATTATATTATACTTTAGTTTGATTTTAATTATTACTTACTACATATAATTCAATTGTTATTATTATTTTTATTGTTAAAGTGGAAGCATCTGACATAAAATAGAGAAACGTTTTTGTTTCACTTTTAACATGTAATACTGAAATAGTGGAGAAGATATGGTATTGCTATGGGCTCGCTCTAGGCAAGAAGTTGAACATTTTTTTTGCCCATGAAACTACATGGATCCAAAGTAAGGCATGTGTAAAATTTGAATGAAATTGGTTGTGTAGTTCTCAAGTTTTAGGGAATCGTAGTGGAGAAGATATGATATTGCTCAAGTTTTAGGGAAACACACAGACAGACAGATATACACACATTCTCAGTTTTATATATATGTAGAGATTATAAATAAGGGCAAAAGAAAAGATTTTTACGCCGGCATACTGAAAAATAGACCTTAGAACGTCTAATATTATATGTAATTAGACATTCGGAGGTCTATTTTTCAGCATATTGGCATAGAAAAATGTTTTTCTTTTACTCTTATTTATAATATGTGTGTATGTGTATGTGAGAGTAGGAGAGATAGACAGATAGATAGATAGATAGAAAGAGGAAGAGAGAGAGAGAGAGAGAAATACGCATTTATTTACAATTCCTTTGGAAATATATGCATGTCAAATATAGACGCACAAGAGACACACAGACTTATAAAGAAGCTCTGAAGATAAATGTTATAAACTAGAGAAAATGTATAAATGTAATTACGTATACATAACCTAAATATCAATGTATTTTTGGTATACACAAACCGTGAGTTGTGTGAGAATAAGATTTAGATCAAATCTTGCTCTTGGTATTTTGGTAAATTGGAAGAAAATTATGTCTTAGGGGTTATGGGAAGAATTTTCATTTGGAATTTCCTCTCTAAGCTTCTGTATGAAACACCAAGTTATTCTACCCATCAATGCCACTGTTATTGTTGTAGTAGTTCTTTTTTTTCTTCATTTATTTCTCTCTGTGAAAGCATTACTGCCATCGGTGTTGTTATTTAAAACGTGCAAACGTTTTACTGGTCTTCAGAAACTCTTTTATTTATGAGGCGGCGAGCTGGCAGAAACGTTAGCACGCCAGGCGAAATACTTAGCGGTATTTCGTCTGCCGCTACGTTCTGAGTTCAAATTCCGCCGAGGTCGACTTTGCCTTTCATCCTTTCGGGGTCGATAAATTAAGTACCAGTTACGCACTAGGGTCGATATAATCGACTTAATCCGTTTGTCTGTTCTTGTTTGTCCTCTCTGCGTTTAGCCCCTTGTGGGTAGTAAAGAAATGGGTATTTTGTCTGCCGCCACGTTCTGAGTTCAAATTCCGCCGAGGTCGACTTTGCCTTTCATCCTTTCGGGGTCGATAAATTAAGTAACAGTTACGCACTGGGGTCGATGTAATCGACTTAATCCGTTTGTCTGTCCTTGTTTGTCCTCTCTGTGTTTAGCCTCTTGTGAGTAGTAAAGAAATAGGTATTTCGTCTGCCGCCACGTTCTGAGTTCAAATTCCGCCAAGGTCAACTTTGCCTTTCATCCTTTCGGGGTCGATTAAATAAGTACCAGTTACCCACTGGGGTCTATATAATCGACTTAATCCGTTTGTCTGTCCTTGTTCAGGCATCAGGGCATTTATTATTATTATTATTATTATTATTATTATTATTATTATTGTTGTTGTTGTTGTTGTTACTGTTGTTATGTCCCTGTTGTAAATCAATGAGGTGGCGCCCAGGAATCCTCTATACACTATATTTATATGCTTGTTTATGAACTTATATACATACAAAACTAGATATACACTCTTTTGTCTTTGCATATCATACCTGTAAATACTCCTACACATTAGGCTTACGTATACACACACACTAACCCAGTTTTCGCACGTATGCATAATCGACACGTTCGTACGCATACACGTGTCTGCTACTTCGGTTCTTGCCTAAGACAGACATATGTTGATCCGATCATGCTTGTGTTTGCATACAAGTGTTTGTATGTATGTATGTGTGTATGTGTGTGGATATATATAAGTTTGTATATGTTTGTGAAACTGTTTGCCTATCTTTACACGCACGAACACGCACGTACGTATGTCTACGCTTATAGAAATGTACAGGCATGAGCATATTCGTACGTACGTATGTATGCATATGTGTGCGCGCACAAACATACATACACATAAGAAGAGAGAAAAGTGTTGTGCATTTTGAGGTTATCATAGTGCGCGCGCATGTGTTTGTGTTAATGTGCGTGCTTCTACGTTAGTTATTTTCCCTTTTTCAGCTATTAGCGAGTATGCCGAGTTGCTGTTTGTTGTGGTTTGTTGTCGACTTCCGGATGTTATTTATAATTTCAAGAAAACCTGTGAGGGATTTGTGTTGGATGAGCTCTTAGAATGACGGGCCCTTGGCACCATATGTTTATTTAGTTTACTAATTGAAAAATCTGTCAAAATCCCATAGTTAGGAAGATGGGAGAGGTTTACGAGAGTGGAGAGACGTTTCAGACAAAATAAATGGAATCTATTAAGGGGTCACTCAAACCTCACATGGCACGGCGTTATGTACTGTGTAACTGTAAACTTTTCAGAATCGTCAACACCTTAGTCGCAATGCTTATTTCTTATTCGGACAAGAATGAGAACAACAGCAGCAGCAGCAGTGGAGGCGCAATGACCCAGTGGTTAGGGCAGTGGACTCGCGGTCGGAGGATCGGGGTTTCGATTCCCAGACCGGGCGTTGTGTGTGTTTATTGAGTGAAAACACCTAAAGCTCCACGAGGCTCCGGCAGGGAGTGGTGACGACCCCTGTTGTACTCTTTCGCTCCAACTTTCTCTCACTCTTTCTTCCTGTTTCTTATCCCCGACTTCCTACGCAAGCGCTGAGCCTGGATGCGCATTCATCCATCCGTCGATGCTCTCGGTGTCGGGGGTTGACCTGCTTTCTCTTCTGCGGGTCTTCCGAATAGCAAAGGACCACGTTTCGGACTTCTTCCATCTTGCGAGCTCTGGCACGAAGACCGTTCGTTCAACAGCAACAGCTCAACAACAACAGCAGCAACATCTGTGACAGTAACAACTTCTTAAATAAATAAATAAGAAACTACACTATTTTTATGCACTTTCTGTGTTGTTCAGCTCTCAAATCATCTCTGATTTTATAAGCTTATATTGAAAGAGGTTCTACATCTGCCATAACTATTCTATTTTGTTTATTTAAGCCTACAATGTTCGATGCCTTCTAAAGAGCATAAAGTCTGATTTAGGCAGATTGTGGCCGCTAATTATGGCAGATCTGGTGACCGTGTAGAGAATCTGTTGTCGGTTTGGTCGAAAGAAAAACGTAACCAAAAATTTTCCATTCTTTTTCTCTCTAAAGATTTAAAGTAACTCAACAAAGGCCCAATGTGTTACGAATTTATTTCAATTTCTCTATCTCTCAAATTGAATTTTCAGTTATCTACCTATCTACCTATCTACCTATCTACCTATCTATCTATCTATCTATCTATCTATCTATCTATCTATCTATCTCTATATCTATCTATCTATCTATCTATCTCTATATCTATCTATCTATCTATCTATCTATCTATCTATCTATCTATCTATCTATCTCTATATCTATCTATCTCTCTATCTATCTCTATATCTATCTATCTATCTATCTATCTATCTATCTATCTATCTATCTCTATGTCTATCTATCTATCTCTAGGTCTATCTATCTATCTATCTATCTATCTATCTATATCTATCTATCTATCTATCTATCTATATCTATCTATCTATCTATCTATCTATCTATCTATCTATCTATATCTATCTATCTATCTATCTATCTATCTATATATATATATATATATTATATATATATATATATATATATATATATGCTGAAACCCTCTTCGGTCATGACTGACCATGGGATTGCACCTAGAAAGTTACCCTCCCAAACACAAGTCCGGGCAAGGTTGTTTATGGAAACCAGCCGTCGCCCATGCATACCGGCCTCCCCTCTCCACGCCACCAATGTTATCCAAGGGAAAGGGCAAAGGCCGATACAGCTTGGCACCAGTGATGTCGCAACTCATTTCTGCAGCTGAGTGAACTGGAGCAACGTGAAATAAAGTGTCCTGCTCAAGAACACAACACGCAGCCCGGTCCGAACACAAAACGCAGCGCGAACTCACGACCTCACGATCGTAAGCTCGACGCCCTAACCACTGAGCCATGCGCCTTCACACATACACACACGCACACACACACACACACACATATATATGAATGTGTGTGTGCGTGAATGAAAGTCCTGTAACTATTTTAAAAGATCTTAAAGCTCATGCTCAGCATTAACTATGCGCTAACGCCATCTCTTGTCTCGTAGAGCCGTTTTGCATATATTGCAGAGGTCTCAGATTCCCTAAAAAGGCTCGGGTGTTTTGCTCAAATTTTCTTGTACTTACCGATGAGACGTTAGTATCCTTATAAAGAGGCCTAAAAACGCATGTTTCTAAGGTTTTGAATTGCGTTTCGTGAAAGTAAGCAGAAACTAAATTTGCAGCTCAGAAACACAATAGGTAATCTCTGTATAGTCGTTCGAGAAGGTAGATGTAGTTGCTAAATCTCTCTCCAATCACATTTTGTCGCTTTTTTTTTTATAAGAACTAATAGTTAGATATTCGATAACGTATTACTGTAAGATAATCTACATTTAGGAAATATGATTGTTTGCGATGAGAACTCATATGATCTGCTGTCTGCTCGATCTCGTCAAAGCTGGAGAGAAAAGCAAGAAGAAAATACCTTGTAGAAACGAAGCGAAAATTGAACATCGATGAGCTTACATGACTAATACTTTACACTTCGGTCATTTTTTTCATGCTCAAGGCCTGTGGACGTGTATTACCATTAAATTGATTTCTTGGTTATCGGTGCGATCAATCGTTTGTGGAGAGCAAAAAACTATATATATATATTGGCTTACCTGACTATGTTACTAATATTTCCCTTTTTCTGTGATAAATCCCCAGATGAAGAAAATAAAACGTCAAAATATATTTTAGAGCTCGTAACTTGGGATAGAGGAGAAACGGTAAACTCAACTTAATTTGATTTTCTACATCCCTTCTCAATCCGGACGCCAACTGTTAACTCATATATATATATATATATATATATATATATATATATATATATTCACTTCTTTCTCTATATACACACACACACTTAGTCATGGTGTAGTCCAATATTGGCCAAAAGATATCTAATTCATTAACACCCCCTGGAGAAGATATTTAATCACGTTATTACTTTAGAAATTGTAGCCCATTCGGATAGTTGTTTGCAGAGATATATCCAGGAGTTAGTGATTTATCTGGAATTTGTTGGAGAATATTATCGAGGAAACCGTTGAAGATTATGGAATTTTTTCTTCGTTATGTGCCTGAACATAGCCATTTCAAAGGAAATAATTCTGTCTTAGGGTTGTGATGATATGAGCTGAACTTTACGAGAGGACGGTACTCAACGGGTCTAAGCTTTGGGTGAATTTTGAAATGGATTCCAACATCATTAAACGATGGAACATTTCTCCCACATACAAATGATATAGCGTTCTCGAGCCCATCCCAATAATCAAAGCTCAACATATCTATTGTTTCTAACTGACCTGAGGCGTTTCAGTTTTGTGGTACACTTCTTCGTACAGGCAGGTTACAGTGGACAATACTATTCAAGGAGAAGACGGTCGATGATGGAGAAAAAAAGAATGATGATAGGTGCCTCCCTAAATAGGAACGTCCGAAGGACGGAGAGGCTCGTCCTACGGATCATGGCTCATTTGCTGTTTAATGGGAACTGCAGTTTGTCATCAATAGTTACTCCGTGGTTTCTAGCCCTAGGGATAGTTGTATGGTTGCTTAAGTGATTCTCTTTTTCAGAAGTATATTATTCAAATTTATCCTCGTTTAGCTGTATACTGTACATTGTGTTCTTTCACCTCTTGAGTAAACAGCGAGCAGGTCAGATGAGAGATATGACCGGATTCCTTCTTTGTTGACCCCTTCAAGAGCTTAGTCATGTGCGAAAATCCTTATGCTCTTGTGTCTGATGACACGTATGATGTAATCAAAGTAAATAATGAAGATAAGTGGGCCCAACATAGTGCCTTGTGGGACTCCACTAATGACTTTTGCTGAGCTTGATTGCACGCTATCGATCACCGTATACTGAATTCTGTTCATCGGGGAACACTCGTTCCGCTTGAATTATCTCCTGCAGACTCCAGTTTCACAATCACAAAAAAAAAAAGAAAAGCAAAAATATATGACATGACAAACCTTGATTACTGGGATCGGATCATGGAGCTGAAACTCTGTTCCCTCTGGCACCACTGTATGTGCTATATCTTTTGTATGATTCAAAAAAAATATTCCATCAACCATGCCCAAATAGCATATTTGATCAATTACTCAGCTGATCACATAGCATCTTGTGTAGATTCTGTTACTCTAGCCAGATCTTCAGCTTGATAGTACTTTCCCCTCACCCCACCCTCGTGCAATCATCTCTTAAATGTATATGTCATGAGTATTGCTCCACATCTTGACCATACGTTAAGGTATATGCTTGTAGGGGATGTATGAAGCGTGGAATTTAATGCCTTAAGTTTCTGTACCGGTTATAAGAAGGCATTAGAACACCGCTGCATTGTTTCCTTTTTATATCGTCGCAATCTAAGCTTTCTGTATAAGGTGTTCGTGTGTTTGTCAACTGTTTGTCTTCAGTGATTACTTCAATGCGGTACTTGCGCTATATATTTCTTATTCACTTGAGACATCAGCTGGACAATCGTAGCTATCAGTGACGCTATATAATTGTGAGGATGTTGAGTAGTCTTTCTTTCAGCATCGTCTCAAATCAGGTTTTCCGTGGAATTTAAATCTGGGGAGTTTGGAGGTCAGAAATTTGGTGTTCTATGATGGTAAAGATTGTATGATATCCATTCTTCGGTTGCGTGGGCTTGTAAGAAGGCGATGAGTTTTGTTCAAACATCTATGACTACCTATTGCGTACTTCATCTGTCCGGGACTTAATTATCTCCAGCATTTCAACTTACCCAGTAGCAATAATTCTAAGATCGTGTAGAAAGTTATGAGATGGCATGACGTGCTCTTAGTTACCATTCCTAAAGCCACCACAGTTGCTAGAAACTTTGTGTGTATCACTATCGAGCAGCGGAAGGATCTGTACAGCCTATGTCATTTCCCCTATTAGACTTCTTGTTTTGGTAGAAGTTTATATTATGAAGTAAGACCTAAAGATTACAAGGTTTGTTAGCGTTTTTAGCCCTAAGTAACCGCTTGGCACGGCTAAAACACTTTATCTATGTCACTCTTCAGCACATAAGACTTGTATCATATGTCCTCGTGCACCACATCTCTGGTAGTTCACTCCAGCAGCTGAATTTCTTTGGCGATGGTTCTTATTGATTCTCTTCGATCATCATCGATGGTAGTTTGACCCCGTTGGAAGAATTGTGGTGCTTTGTTATTGATTACAATGTTGTTGTTTTTTCTCTCTTTCATATACTGGAAATATTCCTGCCAGAGGTTTCCAATGTTCCATTTGAACTCTGTATTCAAAAGATCTTGCAACATTTATAAAGTTCACATTTAGTAGATAGCTATGTTCCGCACATACAATAAGTGCATGTCTTTTTAATTCTTGCATTAGCATTTTCTCAGCAAGAGGCATCTGAAAGGAACAAAAACCTTTTAATTGGTTTGAAGGGAGTAATATACTGATAATTGTCCTTAAATACCCCTCACACCCTGTGTGTGTGCGTGTCTGCGTGCGTGCGTAGCTACTCATTGCGGACAAGTGGAGGCATATATATGTATTCATTCATAACACATACAAACTCTCACAGGTATGTAAGAATCACTGCGATATTATTACATCTGGCAGCAATTTTCAGCTGCGTTTAGTTAAATAATCCACATACCATATCTAATAATATATATTTCGTTTCTTGCTCGCATACCATTGACTAAACGTTTTCTTTTTTTCTTTACAAGACTCCCTACTACTAGTTTTCATTCATCGACTCTAAACTGTTGCATATCATTGTTGTTGTTATTATTCAAGGCGTCTAGCTGGCATAATTGTTAGCGCGTCAGACAAAATCCTTTGCAACATTTCTTCCAGCTCTTTTTGTTCTGAGATCGAATTCACCTTTCGTATTTTCGTGCTCACTGAAATAAGTACCAGTTGAGCACGGGGCTCGATTTAGTCAACTAGCACCCTCCCTTCAAAATTTCAGGCCCTGTGCCTTTCGTAGAAAGGATATTTATTCCTGTCAAAACGGCGAAGAGCAGAATCGTAATCTCACCAGAAGAAATGCTTTGCAAAATTACTTCCAGCTCTTTACTTTCTGATATCAGATGCCATCGAGCACTATTTTACATTTTACCCTTTCGGGATCGATTAATTAAGCATCATTTAAACACTGTGCTCAATGTAATTGAGTAACCGCCTGCTACTAAAATTGCTGGCTGTGTGCCATAATTAGAAACCAGTATTTTTATTATTATTAGACGTGTACTCTATGAAACGAAGGGACGAAAGCTTTTCAATGGGTTTGAGTGTAGGGATGCAGGATGACAATGAAGTCACAATTCGCTTCTTTGGCTGACCGTGATGGGTGCAGATGTGTGCAATTTATTAGTAGTCCTTTGCTCAACTGTTCGGGGAAAATTGTAAGCCGGAAAGCAGTATGGATTACACTGGTTACCTATATGACTTACTGCGACTCCTGGTAACATCATCGCTGTATTGCCAAATGCTGAAAATACTGGGAGTAAAGATTGGCTGTAAAAATTGCCTACTTTGAATGGTTTCAAGGTTATTTTTGTATGCCAGACTACTTTAATGACATATTAAGAGTTATATATCCAAACTGGCAGCAGAACAGGAAGTTCCCAGATCTGCGAGTTGAGAATTAATGAAGCTCCTATGAAATTATCCAATCCTGAAATATCCAGGACAAACTCTACCTTATCTGTAAGAAAGTTGGCTCAGCTAGAAGCTTACCACCTTACATGAATCGAGAGCTTTCTATAGGGTCCGTCACTGATAATGCGTGACTGTTCTCATGGTAGCCGATTTCGGTCCCATCTTCCACAATTTGATTGTCTTAATTTACAGTGACATCTATTTAGTGGTTAGTGTAATTTGCCATGTATGAGAACCATTCAGCATGAAGCTCCCATTCCGTCAAGTCTGTCCACTCTTAATTCTTCTGTATGAATTGACTCTTGAGTTACTACTACGGAAACTAGAATCAGGCCCATCGAGGTGATCAGCGCCGCTCTAAGCGGTGACACACGCAAAATCAACCAATAAGAATCAGTGCGGCACTTCTCGATATCTGGAGAAAGAGATAGATGCCGTGTAACAACGACATGGGGTGCTGGACGGACTAATTAAATTGCTTGGGTTCTGGTGTGGCCCCGATCTTCAAGTGATAAAGAAGTGGGATGGGGTGACAAATAGGGAGAACAATCTCACTAAGGATATAGTGACGAATAGGGAGGACAAGTTCACTCAGAAACTGAGTGGAAGCTCTCCTTACAACGTCGAAAAGACGTGGCGAACATTTACATCGCATCCATTTTTAATTTACCGTATGACCGGCGCATTTGTAGTGAGCTTTTAATAGTACGTTTCTTTGCTACTCTTTGACACATAAATACTTTTTATTCCTGTAAATCGATGCAGTGCAAGAAAATGCCCGTACATTGTCGAAGGTTTTGATTTTATGCACGGAAATATATATATATATATATATAGGGCTCTCTATATCGACGGGAATAAGGAAGGGAAACGAATATTGTTACGATATTATTATATACTCATACATGTAACACACACACACACACACAGTTTCATAATGATAGCAGATGTTAATACTAAAGCGTAGATTCAGTAGAAAACTGGTCAAAATACCTGCAATATTTGATTCTGTCTCTTTACATTCTAATTTCAACTTTTCATCTCAAAACATCTTCGCCTGTTCTTTGCACCAACTTCAAATAAATGCCTAGAAATTAGTAGAAGTTGTACAATCTCATGTATTCTAGTGCTGTCAATTTGTATCTTCGTATGAGTGAGAAATTTGCTTTAAATATTAATGACAGGCAAAGGAGACTAGACGTCAGCAGTTAGACTTAACGAGCTTTTGCAAGAAACTTTACTCGTAATATTGATATTATTTTTGTCTGCGCTATATTCATCGTCGTAGGATTCAATATCATTTTCAAAGTTCTGTTTCCTTAGGTTTCACTAATGCTTTATTTTTCGATGCAAATTCCTATGACATCAGTGTCTTTGTGGTATTTTGTGATACGAGAACGTGTACAAGATCCTAGTATTAGAAAATTGCGTGCATTTCTCGTTAGTCTTAGCCAAAATGTGAGGCATGTTAACTTGACGTAAAAAGATGAAATATCAAACGACTTCAGCTGTATCTTCCATCGAAGATGGAACAGATATCAGTGTTGAAATTGTTTCTCTATTGACTTCTGACACTACAAAAGAACAGGAGTTACCTCAGTTTCTGATAGATATAGTAGCTACATGTCTTCGAGTTTGGATACTAGTTGTGTGCACACTTTTATCTCATTTCGCATATCGTGTTTCTCTGTATGCTGATAGAGAACCTGTGTGCACCTGGGAGTGTGTGCGTTTCAAACTTTGTGAGGGCAAGTGCGTACAATTTTCTGTTCTTAGTGTGTACTATGTACGTTTCTCTGTGTATGTGCACACACACACACATACACGCACACACACGCACACACACGCACACACACACACTTATATGCACCGGTGTAAACGCACATTTAGCAAATTGCACTTTTTCTATTCAACTCTCTTCGTTTGACCTGGTCTTTCTAACAAGAAGAAAAAAGGGTAAGCCCTCATTCAGCGGGGGCATTGCTACAACATATGTGCTAATAAAGTTTCTTATCTTCGTACCATTTCTAGCAGCAATTGCTCGTATGAGCCCACGAAAGAGTTACTCCAGTGTCACTTCAGTATAATCTTCGTTCTTTCTATCTAACTGATGTATATGCTCTTTCATTCTTTTATTTGTTTCCGTCATTTGGCAGCGGCTATGCTTGAGCACCGCCTTGAAGGGTTTTAGTGGAACAAATCGACCCCAGGAAATATTTTCCAAGCATAGCACTTACTCCATCGGCCCTCCTCGCGCAAACCGCTTAGTCACGGGGACGCAAACACATCACCGGTTGTCAAGTGGAGATGAGGGATAAACACATATGCACGCGCGCACACACAAACACACATGACGGCTTTCCTTCAGTTTCCATCTACTACATTCACCCACAAGGTTTTGGTTGGCTTGAAACTATAGTAGAAGACACTTGTCCATGGTGCCACGCAGTGGGACTGAACTCAGAACCATGTGGTTGGGAAGCAATTTTCTTATCACACCGATATTTTCTTATTGTCCATCTCTTGTGAATGGTGAGGCGAGACGTTTCTCTTCCGTTTTTATATAACTATGAACAAATTCCCTGTTTTTACAACTCTGTTATTTCTGATCAAAATGAACAGTTTTTACTAGAAATCCCTGAATATACTCGCTGAATCTGAATTTTAGTATTACTCAAGAGATTACGCTATGAGGATCGATGACTTAATGCAAATCTGTTGACTGAAGAATTAATTCTATTTTTCTAATTTTAATTTTTATTCTCCACTTTAAGTTTGAATTCCACCTGTATTATTAATAATTTGTACCTTTCGTCATTTCAGACCTCGGGAAGTTAAATAGCAGCTGTTATTTAGAATATACTCAACTCTTGTAATTTATTCACATCACTAAGCAGTGCTTTGTATCTGCTGTGTGAATATTCCAATTAAAAATCTCTCCAAATTGAGTAGGGGCAATTATTTTCTTATATCAATTACACCATTAATTAAGTGCCTGGTTAGGTTTCACAAATTTTGTATCATATGCTGCATTTTTGCTCAACAAATGTATACATTTCAATTTCTTTGGATGGATGATGACAATCTATTGAAATTGCTAAAGTTGTTTTCAGTGTGTCTTAGAGCACGCATGCATATATATATATATATATATATATATATATGATGTGTGTATGTAGGTGCGGAATGCCCTGTCCCCTATTCCTACATGCATCTACGTGTGTACATATTACGAGTGTACAGATTAACTGTTTACATTGACAGGGTGTAAGAGTACCTATATAAAGGTGTTTCTTTTACAGGTAATATGTTGTGGCTATGCTAACGATGCTCAGCTTTTAAATTGTATTTATACATAAATATAAATGGGTGTCATGGATTCTACTAGCGTCAGCGTAAATATTTAGTGATTAATAATGGTGTGCTTAGCTTGACTTACTGAGATCAAATTCACCTACGGATATTTCTGCAAAAATTTTCTCAGGGACAGTATATGAATATTCAATATGTCTTACAGTTGACGGACAGACATATTATATACGTGCAAAACATCCCCCGTCCAATGGACCGTGCTGAATTATATCTGCTGAATAAAAAGCAATCAGTATTTCCTTTTCATTAAAAAATAATTAAGCATGCCTTTATTTCAATAAAAATGTTGGTGTTGTTAAACGAAGTTATAGCAAAAAAACAAAGCTTCTTGAGAAACCAAGTAGTCTTTCCTTCCTTCATGCCAATTTTGAAGAAAATATCTCTTTTGCATCTTACCTTTTTGGTCTCTTAAATATACTGCATTTTATGGCATTATTTCTAGCCAGCCAGCTTTTTTTGCGCAAGCTGCACGTGCATTTTTCTCGCTTACGCGTAGTATCGATCGCAACAGCTGATGTACCTGTGCGTACAAATGCACGTTCCCACGGCTTTATCAATCGCATTCTCACCTGGAATCGATTTTTCTAATTTTTCAAGACTTATACACGCCCTGATACCATCGGTACCTACATATCAAATTTGAGCGCAATCGGATGGAGGATGTCCGAGATCCTAGAACACACACACACAGAACGGATTTTATATAATACATATGCGTACACACACGCGTACGCACGTACACCACACTATATCTCTTTCTCTCTCTTTTTCTTTCTCTCTCTTTCTTACGCACACAGACGCATAGATATATATTTGTATATTGGCACGCGCATTCATACAACCCTTGCCTTCTGTTTCATGGTTAATGAAAGAGAAATTTTAAGGAAAGTTACTGTTTTGTCTAAAACACACTTTTGATTACTTAGGAGTCGGTATCTATATATATATATATATATACATATATATATATATATATATAAGATTGAGAGTGTCTGTCTGTCTGTACGTATATCTGCATAACTAAGACTCGAGATCTACCCAACGGATTTCATTCAAATTTAACTAGGGTCCATGCAGAGTCGTGGGCTAAAAAAAATAATAATTCAACATCTTGCCTAAAACGAGACTGGAGCAATCTCTTCTCTCTTACACTGCTTCCGTATGAAAGGCGAAAAGTGAAACATTATGTATCTATATATATATTAGTTTCATTTCTCTTACTTTCAATATGTGTTTATATACGTGTTTGTATACGTATGTATGTATATATAAATATATATGTATGTGTGTGTATATTTATATGTATATGTATATATGTGGATATATATGTACTTGTATATATAAACATATATATTAGTGTGTATAAATATACATATATATGTATGTGTGTATATATGTAGATATACATGTATAAATATATATGTATATATACGTATATGTGTATATATGTATATATTTATACGTATTATATATATATAGGTATATATGTATATATTTGTACGTATATATATATATATATATATATTATATACATATTTATATATGTATATATAGATACATATTTATATATGTATATATATATAATATACATATTTATATATGTATATATAGATACGTATTTATATATGTATATATATATATACATATTATATATATATATATACATATTTATATATATATATATATATTACATATTTATATATATAATATATACATATTTATATATATATATATACATATTTATATATATATATATATATATACATATTTATATTATATATATACATATTTATATACGTATATATAAATGCATATTATATATGTATATATATATATGCATATTTATATATGTATATATATATATGCATATTTATATATGTATATATATATATGCATATTTATATACGTATATATATGTATATGTATATATATATATATATATATATATATATACATATATATACATATATATATATACATATATGTATATATATATATGTACCAGGCTAACAAATAACAAAGCCTGATGTCCATTTTTTCGACCTAATGCCATGCTCTAGCATGGCCTTAGTCACATGACTAAAAGAAGTAAACAAAAATACAAACCTATGCCATTTTATCCCGGTGCAAGGCCGGGTATGTCTGCTGGTCATAAATCTTTATTACAACATCAGAGTTCTGTGAAATTCCTTCAAAAACCTTCCTGTAGCCAGCATCAGTACATGATTGGACATACTTGACTTGATTTTGTTCCTAATTATCACTGAAAAAGTAAAACTTAAATCCCATTTCCCAAACTGGAACAAATGATAATGACTTGAATTGAAGTTGTACCACTTTCTAGCGGTGATAACATTTTTTTTCAACATCACAATCGTATGTATGCTTTAAATTAACACTATATATTGCACATGTCACATATTCTTTCTTTCATACATAACGTAAAACCAGATCAATTAGATGATAAAATTCATTCATCCACCTTCTTTGCTCCCAGAAGTAAAAGAAAAAGATACCTTATCAATGCCACTATTTCCGGTAGCACTGGTCGTGCTGTCTTCATAGCTGTGTAAAATAACACATAGCAAGCTGCCACACACCCTTTTATTATTATTATTATTATTATTATTCCCTTTTTTCTTCAAATTTTCTTCCGTTTCTCGCTGACTGTTTTCCGTACACCTAGGGCAGAGAAGCTCATTGTATGCATTCCCAGATTACACACGCAAATTCACAGGTAAAAATATGTATTTTAAAAAAATTAATAAATAAATAAATTCATGAATGGATGTTGTTTTCACAGCGATAATGCTCTTCTCAGTACATGAGCCGTTCCAGTTAACACGATTTTTTGCACTTCCCGTATCATTTTCAAATAGGTTTCAGTACCTTTATTATTATTATTATTATTATTATTCCCTTTTTTCTTCAAATTTTCTTCCGTTTCTCGCTGACTGTTTTCCGTACACCTAGGGCAGAGAAGCTCATTGTATGCATTCCCAGATTACACACGCAAATTCACAGGTAAAAATATGTATTTTAAAAAAATTAATAAATAAATAAATTCATGAATGGATGTTGTTTTCACAGCGATAATGCTCTTCTCAGTACATGAGCCGTTCCAGTTAACACGATTTTTTGCACTTCCCGTATCATTTTCAAATAGGTTTCAGTACCTTTATTATTATTATTATTATTATTATTATTATTATTATATATATATATATATAACATCATGAGATATATGAGGCATGTAAAAGAATTTTAATACCTGACAGTATTGTGTTTTTCCCTTTCGATAGTCGACTCGAAATAAAGAAAGGATTTTAATCATTCTCAGCGTTGTACGTCTTCCCTTTAACTCAACAACGTTATATTTTCTACCGTTGCCTATAAAACATTATACTTTATACGTAACTCGTATTTTGACGCAACTTTTCAATCTCACTTTTTTACAAATCTCTTCAAAACGATGGTGTTTTCTTTCTCCAGTGTGATCCACAAAATTGTCTCACTTTCACCCACAGACCCAACGGCTAAAAGCTAATAGAAACAATCGTAATAGCGCCACCTTCATCCCTTATGTTCTGCTTTCTTTACATTTGTAATCTGTTCGTGGAATAACCTACTTTGCAATCATTTATTACTGCTTAGATTCCTGTGTAGATTATACTAATCTCCAAGTCTCATAAATCCCCCAAATGTGGTCACTTTACGCAATGTTTTTCAATGGATAGATCCCTTGCAAACGGTTTTATTTTGAAACCTGATAATTTAATTCTATCCAATAGTTCCCTACTTATAATATTGGGTTGTCCGGAAAGTTCGTGCTGAGTTTTAAAGGAAAGAAAAAAGGTCAATAAATACTTGCCATTACATTTTAATCAACCAATACGTCTCCATCTTTCCTTTAACTTGAAAACCATCTTCCCAGAATTGGGGTGCCTGGGAGGGTAAGTCGAAAGGTAACCTACTATAAATCGGCACGAACTTTCCGGACAACCCAATATTATTGACACTATCAAAAACTACATCTGTCTTAATCTCGAACATCTTTCTGTTACGCCTCTCCAGAGCCTTACAAACGTTAAGACTCAGATGCACTGTTAAATCTCTTCCAATAACTTAGTTTGTTCGTCAAAGCCCTCATATTCTTTATTCTCGATCAGTTTTGTTGGCTATCCACAACACAAAAGTTCTGCTCAGACACCTGACGCAATGCTGTTGGTAACGTCGATGTGTCGCAGACAGCATAAAAAAGGAGAAATTACAAAGAAGCAATGACAAATCTGCTGACTCACACTGTTTCTATATTTCCATTCCCTGCATGGGAGAATGTTTCATTGCGTCTCATTAAAGTGGAGAGTCCTTCAATGAGTCAGAAAATGTTTTCGGTTTATATTATTAGATCCAGATATTTAATACGGGAAATTTTATGTTTACGTTTGAAAATCGGAAGAGCATATATATTTCAATAGCTTGTGCTCTAAATGCACTTAGACTATTGGCAGAGATGTGGCAGTTTATTCATTATAAGAAGACATACCATCACACATTGCAATTTATGTGCATTCTGTAGCTTAGCCTCAGATAAACCCTGATCGTACAGACTTTAATCACACAATTTTTATCTTCAGATATAATGTAACTAAGAACATGCTGCCTTTTATTTCTTAAAACATTTCTTAAAATAAGTGGTGGATTGTTTGAGTGAAACTTTTTAAAATATATTTGAGAAGGTTGACCTGTCATGTCGAGATTTCCTAATTGTAGATACGTTTTATTAGCCGTTCTAGCTACTTAATTTACCAAATACGAAAGACTAGTCAAAGGAGAGAAGTCCGTATCTCTCCGTACTGTAACTCATAAAAGGAAATAACACTCTGGGGTCTAACGTGAAAAGGTAGCACTCACTTATTTTGTAAAGTTAATAAACTTGATGATATTTGTTGGTAGTACTGAGTGTTTACCCTCTTACAACTACATGGACTAAGATGTTTTCAGTCATGATGGAGGGCTACAGATACACACACACACACACGTAACACATCTAAACGGTGATAGTCATAAAAACTACTCGACTTGCTGCATCTCACATTTAAAAGCAAATGCCTGCTCACGCGCTCACTTTCTCTCTCCCTCTCTCTCTCACTCTCTCTCCATCTTTCTCTCTCTCTCTCTCTCTCTCACACCACACACACACTTCTCTCATTCAACTGGGGCTCTGCTGGTGCACCACCTTAATGGGTTTCATCGAAAAAGCTCATCCTGAAATTTCTTTATCTATCGATCCCTTTCACTAAACAAGTTATGGAAACATAAACAAATCAACACCGTTCTCAAGCAGTAGTTGGGAAGAAACACATATGACGGGCTTCTTCACAGTTTTCGTCTAACTAATTTACCCACTAGGCATCAGTCGGCCCAGGGATATAGCAGAACGCACTTGACTTGTATGTGTGTGTGTGTATGTGTGTAATTCTTTTTGGGGAATGGTGAAATTCGATTCATTTAAAACTATAGATAATAGCATGTAAATATTGAGTTAAAAAACTTTTGGATATAAAAAGTTGAAAGCTGCGCGCGAGGCATATGTACTCTCTCTCTCTCTCTCTCTCTCTCTCTCTCTCTCTCTCACACACACACTATATTATATTATTATATTATATTATATTATATATCGCCAGATACTACACACATTTGTTTCTCTGTGTACCTTTCGTTCGACTAAAAAATGCTTCAAGGTGATGCTCCAGCATCGACGCAGTCCAATCACTGAAGCAAGTAAAAGTAATAAAGATGTGCACGCCCGGTTCCTATCTTTTTACATGTTTATTTGTATCATGAAGATAAATTGCCACACGCATCTATACCTGTGTGAATATATGTACTCACATATTCACTGTTGCCCTTTCTTTCTCTCTTTCTCCCCCCCCCTCTCTCTCTCTTTCCCCTCTCTCTTCCCCCCCTTTCTCAGTATCTTTTAATGTACGCCATCGACGTACATAATTGCATCCTTAAATAGAAATGCATCATTCAAAATACTCCAATGATTGCCGCTCTGGAAGAAACGAGTTTGTACAGCAGAATTGCAGCAAATATCAGTTTGTTTGTGAAACTTAACCAACCAATTAATTAATTCTGTAATTTAGATGAGAAAACAATTACCTCCAAAATTAGACGAATTTAAATTTTAATTGGAATGTTGACATAGCAGATGCAAAAGATTAAGGAACTGTTGTGGAATAAGCTCGGATTACAATGTGTGATTTTAAGATCATTTGGATATGGGTCGGTGTGCATGCTCGTTCATTTCTCGAAGTGTTAACCAATAATGTTCAGGTGGTGTTTGGTTTTGTGCACTTGTACGATTTTCTGGGTATTTGCGTGCGTGCGTGCTTGTGTGGTTGTTAACTAGTCTTAGTATCTGTTTGTGTGTCTTTGATAGTGTGCGATCGTAACTGCTTCCTCTCATACGTTTGTTAATGAATTGAACAATGATAATGTGGGCATATTTCTTTCTGTGTATACATATGTGTGTATTTGCTCACGATCAATGATTATTTGTTTGTACGCATGTGTGGTCCTGTGTGAACGCACATTTTCTATGCATTGGTTAATGCTGTTGCGTATGTGTTGGTGCTCGCATATATGTTCGTACATTTGTATATGAGTGTGTCCATACAGGTATTTATATGAATTTGCGTATTCACATTTTTTTCTGCATCACTGCATGTATATACGTACATCTACTTTCACTTTCTGTCTTTGTATGTATGCCAGTATGCGCGCGCATCTATGCTCGCACCCTTTTGTTTGTGTTCGCATATGTTTGCGTATAGTGCAGAGCGGCGGGTGTTTGTGCCTCGCTCCCTAATATATTGCAATCTTTGTAGCAGAGACTCGCTCTCTCCTCAGTCTCCTTTTTATAACCCCACCCCGTCTTCTGAAATACCATCACTATACAGGACCATCTGGAATGGCAATTTTTCGTTCTCTCGCTTCTAGAAAAATGCTATCTGCCTGACTGGTATGCGGTCACTCACAGACGTGCTCCGGCCACTGTCCCACAAGTCTGCTGTCGATTGTGTCTGACTTTTCTACGGCTATTATAAAGCTCTCAGCTATTTGGTTATGGTTTGCTCAAGTATTTCCGTCGTATTCATCACTTCTCTCATCATCGACTTTGGCGTCCACTCCGTCCACATAATCACTACCTTCTTCCCACAATAATTTTCGTCAGGTGTTAACTTACAAAAGATCTAGTACAATATTAGTGTCATCAGCCTGGTCAAGAGAACAACATGTACCATCAACCATGGCTGTCACTACTACCAATATCACAGTACGAATTCTGCTGTTCAAATAACTATCAGTCAATAGACACAACATACTGAACACATTAACATTGACTAAGATGCAGCTGTCTCCTAGTAAAATAAAATTATCTCCGAACAGATGGCAGTGAGATCTCATAATTTTCTAATAGTTATTTATCATGAGAGCGTTGCGTAGACGGTACAACATACATTATGTAACAAGAAGACAGTGTATAAAATGTATTATTCAGAGGAAAGGAAAGCTGTTGTTGATATACGAAATAAGTTTTGCAAATAGCCGTATAATTAAATATATTACCCTATACAGGATTCCACCAAGGGGCAGAAATAACCATAGGACATGCATACGCCAAAACAATACGAAAATAAGCAACACGAAAATATACGACAGAACATCAATAAGAAATAGATATAACTACTGTACCAAATCTGATTTAAGATGACCGGGAATACTCACGCATCAAGTGGCTAACGAATATCATCGGGATTTTGACAATCATACACACAAGCATGTCGATGCATGCACGGGCACACACACGCACACACACACACATAGATTCACCCTGTGACCTACTCTTGATCCTGTTATCTCCGTTTGGATATGACATTAACTTAGTCTTGTGTTTGATTTTAAAATGCATCCTGTTGTGGAATTCTGTTCTCGAGTTGCCTGGTTTTGAGGGGTGGGAAATCGCCTCTTGGATATTATTGTCCTCAGACTTGCTCTGTCATCGTCGTCGTCTTCTTCTTCTTCTTCTTCTTCTTCTTGGCATAGCACTGGCAGGATCGATGTCATCTCGGGCAAAATGTTTGACACCAATTCATTGGTCTTTACGTTCAAATTTCGTCACGGTTGGCTTTGCCTCTGATCATTTCGTAGTCGACAAAATAAGTACGACTGAAGCACTGGGGCGATATAATCGACTAACACCACCCCTTCCCAAAATTTCAAGCCTTGTGCCTATAGTAGAAAAGATTGTTATTATTATTATACTGTTATCATTATATACGCCAGATTTACATCCTAATCCTTCTAAACTGTCGCAGACACTTAACACTCTTTCAATAACTCTAATGTCTTATAAACACTATAGCATGCAATAGATATCCGTTGTAATTGTTGTTAAATATGCTGATGTGGTTGATGGTGTAGTTTACAGTTGTCCAGATAATAAAGCACCCTTGATGTTTTGAAGGAGACGGTTGTTATTTCAAGGCACAGTATTAATCTACTTTCGAAAATTCCGATAACTTCATTATCAAAATTGTCTTAGAAATGCCACATTAAGTTCTCTATGCCTCACTGCGTTTGTCAAATTGCGATTCTGGCAAGACAGAATGCAAAAGGGAAAATATGTGGAGGGGAGGTATAGGTTAAGTTCAAATGAAAAGTTCTATTACATAAAGGAATCGCTAAAGTTTAGTTAAGTGGGGTGCCAAGTTCAGTAGAATTTTACGAACGATATCCAATTTTAGATATCAAGTTTCACCATATCTACAGTGTGCACGAGTTCAAAGTTCTCAGTTGCAGCCATTTTTATGCAGACTCACAAAATGAAAGATATATAAAAAAACATTCTTTAGATGTTGTGTGTGTGTGTGTGTGTGTGTGTGTGCGCATATGTGAATATAACTCCGTTGGCTTCAACGATGGCGATGTTAATCAAACGAATTGCATGTTCATTGAAGTAATGTGTAAGTGAGCGAACATTCGACTGGTATATGTATCATCCACATACTTTGCAGGCAGAATCATCACGGCACAGTGTATATGAATTACAGTTACTAACCACCCAACGCATTTCTGTTTCCCCAATTTCCCTCACGAGATTTAATTTGGCTCAAGGCCATATAAAGTATTATATGAAGATACCACTCAATGGAACTGAACCAGGGAACGTGAAGTTTGTGAAATGAACCTCTTCGCCATTCGACCGATACATTGTGAAATCTCCCGTTTTGCATAAATTTTGTTTACAGATTTCAGCTTTTATTGAAATCATTAAGTTTCTAGATACAGGATACTGTTCCATCCCTACCAATTCGGGTTAATTTTAACAAAATAACGATTTGTCACATATATGTATAAATAATATCTTTTACTGGAAATAATATATTAGCGAGACACTTTAATCTAAACAGCCACTCTACTCTTATCGTTATTTTTATGCCTGGGTTGGCTACCTTTTTGTTTTTTGCTACGGCCTCTTTTTACTCATTTACTTGTTTCAGTCATTTGACTGTGGCCATGCTGGATCACCACCTTTAGTCGAGCAAATCGACCCCAGGACATATTCTTTGTAAGCCTAGTACTTATTCTATCGGTCTCTTTTGCCGAACCGCTAAGTTACGGGGACGTAAACACACCAGCATCGGTTGTCAGGCGATATTGGGGGGACAAACACAGTCACACAAACATATATACACACACACACACACACACACACACCACACACACACACACACACACACACACACACACACACACATATATATATATATATATATATATATATAATATATATATATATATATATATATATATATATATATATATACATATATATGTATTTGTTTTTCTCGTATAAACGTTTTAAGACAGTTTCCCTAATCTCACGTTTAATGCTAAATGCATTAAAAATTAACCTAACTGCACTATATTCCACCCTTATACCTTGTTTGTATTGATCTCAGCATACTTGCTAACAACATTTTTCTTACTCTTTCCCCCCTACTTTATACAGGTACGAATTCAGCTGACTTTGTTTTTCATTGCTCTCTCAAACATACATATAGCCTTTGCTACTAACTTCATGCCACATCGTACATTTACTACCTTTCAAAATAACTTCTCCACATCATTCATTTTCTCATTTCTACTTTTGCATCCAAAGCCATAAGACAAATATACTTTACTGTCAGAAAACACCCCTACCTTCGTCAGATGCTACTGGTTTACTATTAGACGTATTTTCCTAGCTCTGTTTTGTGTTTAACCACAAACACGTACAATTTAGTGCTTTACCTTTATCCAATATCTCTGAGAAATGACCATCAACTGGAAGTGGAAGCAGTAGTTTTAAAAAGAAGCATAAAAGTATTAGGTTGTGGGTTAAACTTCATGTCTGATAAAAGGTACAGCGCGAGGAAGAAAGCATTAAAATGTGTAACGTCTACAGTGGGAAAAATACCTGATAATGAGATAAAGATAGTCAAGTGTTCAAGCAGGAACTTTAATTACCGGGTATTATAGTATCTCAGATCTTATGCGATGTTTAGTACTAAATGTTTCTTGAATGTGTGAATCGTCAATCAGAATGGGTGTTTTGTGTTGATAAACTCAATAAGCGCAAGGTGAAACTTGGACGATTTACACGACGTGGAAAGTGCATCACATGTTTCAAAACATTTTCTAGTTAGTGAAGACATACCTGAGAGATTTCAGAGGCCAGTGCTGCTACTAATTAGCCTGAAGGACTGAAGAAATCGATTGCTGTAGGAGGCTATACCGCAGAACAAGTGCACGATATTGGTGAAACTGGGCTTGTTTAAAAAAAACAAATGCCTGTTAGGATTTTTATTTCCTGTAGCGATAAATAAGCACCTAGATTCAAGGATTCTGAAATCAAATGATGCTCTTGTGGCAGTAAATGTTGCCAGTGATATGAATATTTATCTTATTTACTTGAATTTTATTGATGTTGTAAGACTGAAAGGCAATGAGGACTAGGGTAGGATCTCTACGCAGACCTCAATGATTTCTTTTCACCAATTCTGTAGAAATGAGATGTATTGTTATTGTTATTTCGACATAAGTACCGTCTAATCAAGCAGAACTATGGTCAAAGTTGTTCTAGACATAAAAGCCATGACCGACTAATCTGTTCAGCTACAGTGTTTCTGTAGTTATATCTTCCACTTTGTTCTATTTTCAACAAGGCAAGTGTGATGTAATTGCTATTTTCATAAGGTCAAGCGAGTTAGTAGAGATTCCTTTTAGGGGTTCGAATTTCATAGTTAAAAAAAAAATGTATGAAAACAAGAAACTAGCGGAAATAAGATCCACCGTTTTTCTCTAAGAAATGATACATTGATGACTCTAATATATCATTTGTTGCAGTTTAACTCAGGTCAGTCCTGAGAGAGCGATCCATAGATATCCTAGTTTTGACCATCCTGTCTTCTATCAAACGTAGTGAGCCTGTCCTCTACTCCCTATTTTTTTACTGTGGGATTGGTAATTAGACAAAGATTTCGCTGTTTCTTGAATGTTGATTGACCGAATAGGGACTCTCTCATTGGCTCCTAATGAATCAATTTACTTTTTATGCATATTCGTCCCCCTTCTCTTTGTACCGAAAGGTATGGCTTATTGACATGACCTCTACTATAGTAATATTTAATTTATCAACTTTTATGTGGGAAAATACGAAGTCGTACCAGGCTATTGGAATTAATAAAATTTCTGTGTTCTAGCCAGACTTTCACATTTGTTTTTGCACAGATAATGGGTGTTCTTTCCTGCTTTAATTCAAATATACTCGCTCACTACATTAACTATGACAGCGTCTACTTTACTATTAACATTTCATGGAGCATGCGTCCCTGAATATTCCGCCCCACCAGCCATTATTATTATAATTAATCATATCTTTCACATATGCAACATACGAGTTGTGTAGTTGAGATGGGGATATGCACAGATTGTTACGTCCACGCCTTTACTGGGAGTGTGAGAGAAAAGTAACACTGGTACAGCTTTCTCCTTGACACACTGCTCTGGCCTTCAAAGTACTACAGATACGTTGTGTGTTATACGAATATCTAAACCAACGCTGTTCTAGTTAGTCATTGAAATAAAACAATAAATCTCGAATAAAAGAGAAAATATGAAAGAATTATATACAGAGCGGAATGTTCCAGTGGGTAGATACACGCACTTATGCAGAAAGAAATCTCTTTTACTACTTTTCACTGTCTCTTGGTAATGCGGTGAGATGAGAATGAGGACGTCAATTTATTATATTCTTTGTGTTTTATTCTGCCATATTTACGGATGAGGTAAAGTTGTATCAAGGTTCAGCGCCTACTTTCACTCATCTTCTCTTGCTGTTCTAATTATTTGGAGCGTGAAGATAATGATTTACTTCGCATTGTATGAGCTTTTGTTTCATTTGTATGTATGAAAATAGGAGGTATGCATATGTATGAAATGACTTATGTATGCATATGTATGTATACGCTTACAGACATACACATAAACGCATACGTGTATATATATTAGTGTGTTTGTGTATGTATATATATATATATATATACATATGTATATGTGTGTGTGTGTGTGTATGTCTATATATATGCTTGTATATATATGTCTATATATATGCGTGTATATATATGTATATATATGTGCACATATATATGTGTATATATATGTGTATATATATGTATATGTGTATATATATGTGTGTATATATGTACGTATATATATATGTATGTATATGTATATATATATGTATGTATATGTATATATATATGCATGTATATATATATATATATGTGTGTGTGTGTGGAGACATATATATGTGGATATATATATATATATATATATATATATATATAAAACTATTTTTAAAATGTTCCAGCTGCCTAGCTGCAGTCGTGTTGGGGCACCACCGTTGACTGAACTATACCATTATTTGAAACCCCCTTTGGTATGAGGCATTTGGTCAATCAGAGAGTTTGATGCTGCTGCCCTCATCTATGTTTCCTGTCGTGAGGTAGGCTCGTCTGGAACCCGTAACAGGAAGAGATCCTGTTTTATTTTAAAGACACTTATATTCACACCATGCAGGTCTCTCAGGCATTTTGGAAGGATATTAAAGAGCTGTGGGCGCCTGTGGCACAAGCTGTTGCAGTATCTGATCCTGTATTTTGATGGCGATGCTAGGATCCGAGATTCAAGAAGACACACACACACATACACACACAGAACGGATTTTATATATATATATATGATTTATAGAAAAACCTCTATTAAACAATTCAATATTGAAAGACGTTATTCACACCATGTACAAAAATATACTATAAAAAAACAACCTTATTCTAAAAATCAATAAAGTACAATAAATAGTTTTAACTAATAATTGTTTCACTATTGCAGTAACAACAGTACAAATTATCTAACCCTTAAAACGGTGTTTGTGCATTTATCGAGAGTACCGAACTGTCTTACGCGGGATCTTGTTTTTACGAATTACCAATAAATAGTGAAGACGGGATTAAAGATATCATGCATTTTGGTACCAGAATTACCTGCTGACTGTTGCTTGTAATGTTAACGAGGATGCTTACGTTGTTATTAATGAGAGCTACAATATTTGAAATATTTTAAAGCTTCTCATTTGGCTGAAATGAGTACAAGTTTTACTGTTGATGTTGCTAAACTATCGCTAGAATTGTTAGTACTAAAACTATCGCTGTATATCCTTTAATATTGAGCTGGCATAAATGTTAGCACGCCGGGCGAAGTGCTTAGCGGTATTTCGTTTGCCGTTACGTTCTGAGTTCAAATTCCGCCGGGATCGACTTTGTCTTTCATCCTTTCGGGGTCGATAAATTAAGTACCAATTACGCACTGGGGTCGACGTAATCGACTTAATCCGTTTGTCTGTCCTTGTATGTCCCCTCTGTGTTTAGCTCCTTGTAGGTAGTAAAGAAATAGGCATTTCGTCTGCCGTTACGTTCTGAGTTCAAATTCCGCCGAGGTCGACTTTGCCTTTCATCCTTTCGAGTCGATAAATTAAGTCCCATTTGCATACTGGGGTCGATCTAATTGACTGGCCCCCTCCCCAAAAATTTAGGGTCTTGTGCCTAGAGTAGAATAAAAAAAGAATATCGAATTGGTATAATAGTTAGACTATTGCAAAATTGCCTTGCGGTATTTGTTCCAGCTCTCCATATTCTGAGTTCAAATCCCATCGAGGTCAATTTTTCCTTTCTACTTCTGGGGGTCGATAAAATAGAAGTACCAGTTTGTACTGGAATCGATAAAATTGACGAATAACAAGATTCAAAATTGCTAGTCTTGTTCCTAAATCAGGAAAAGAAAATTTCGCTCCTCACGAAGCATGTTTCTTTCTTTTTTCTATTTTGGCAGTTTAATTGATAACGTATATCCACATTTGAATGATTGAAGGCAATATCAAAAGTAGCGAGATTTTTACTCAAGAGTGATAAGGAACCTAACTAAATACTCAATCAAAAATTAAATGTCCAGCAACAGCGGCTTCTGTGCTTCATCCGCCTATGTTGTGGTGCTGAGAAGCATTTACTCTGGTCACTCGATCGAGAAAGTTTCTCTTCAGTCACGACCTATTTGGGAAAGAAAGAAAGAACGCATTAGATGGAATTATCACGTTTGGAATGCCTTCGATCAAAAGAATCCTTTATCGACGATCATCTTTGGCTATATCAAAATGTATTACTAATCTTTAAAGTCACTACAGCGATATTATTGGTGTCTGAATATGACAACAGGGTTGAGGAATTTAGGGGATAGATGTAGTAGAATAGATATGAAAAAAATTAAATACGAGTTTGATTAAATTGGAAGTGGTATTGTAACTAAAAAGGCGGCGAGATGGCAGAAGCGTTAGCACGCCGGGTGAAATGCTTAGCGGTATTTCGTCTGCCTCTACGTTCTGAGTTCAAATTCCGCCGAGGTCGACTTTGCCTTTCGTCCTTTCGGAGTCGATAAATTAAGTACCAGTTACGCACTGGGGTCGATATAATCGACTTAATCCGTTTGTCTGTCCTTGTTTGTCCTCTCTGTGTTTAGGCCCTTGTGGGTAGTAAAGAAATACTTATTGTAAGTAAACACCAGAGATTATTTTGACCGTTGCCTTATAGTCTTTGTCAAGCTATGCTCTGCCTACATTAGTAACAATAAATAAGAAATTTCATTCATTATAATAATCATTCGATTAATCATTTGATCAGCCATTCATTAGGTCAGTGGGCCTTCATCAAAACAAAACTTTGTGAGTATATGTATTTTTATGAGTGTAAACGTTTCTGTTCGTGTACGTGTTGGTGAAACTGGTTAAGTTTTTTGGGGGGTTTTTTTTCCATGTGCAAGCCTGAAATGTCTTGAGTAATTGCAAGTATTCCCTTGTACATTACTTGCTTATGTTTATTCAACGTTCTTCGAACAGATGAAAAGTAAAGTCAAATCCAGCTGGATTTGAACCCTGCATTTAGAATGTTTTTTTTTAATGCTCACGGTAATTTCTGCATCTGATTTCTCACTTCTGATTGGCTGTAGGTATATGCACACGTGCGTGTATCTATCTGTATTCATGCATACACATACGCATGCGTGAATACACATATGTATGTTCATGCATATGCATACACACTCACACTCACACACACATAAATATTCACAGACCTTAGATGATCTGGGGAGAAGGGAAAGCGTTCACCAAATGGGTGTAGAAAAGATCAAATATCCCTTTAGGCTCTCACGAGTCAAGGAATATCCAAGATAAGTATGGAGCTTTGTTGCTGTTGTTTTCTTTCATTCAAGAATGGTAGATGTATTCGTCAGAATCAGCGATGAGGAACAAACGACTGAGGTGGAAGAACTAGAAAATGGTGAAACGTTAGCTGCCTTCTTTATTTCTTTCTTCCATTGTTTTTATTACGCGAGCGTTGCGCCTTTGAATCAGTTAAGCGTAGACAAGAATGTAGGAAAGTATTAGCAGAGCCGTAGCACTTCTGTGTTTCGGTGTAAAGTAGATGGGTTTTATGTATTTATTTATTCCTTCATTCGTCTTTGTAAAACCCACAATGAATACAGTAATGCGTGCGCGTGTGTGTATCTATATATATAAAGCTGAAGTTGTCTGTGCGTGGCAGGTTTCGTAGCCTTCAACTAACACTATCTCCTCCGAGACCCTGCGGCGCAAGTTGACCAAAATTGAGAGTATGATAGAAGAAGGCTTGCCCTTCATTCCGTAGAGGATGAAATTAAAATCGAACCATGTTAACACCAAAAATTATTTACATCAAAAAGGTGCTTTTTTTTCTATGAAAATCCCTATTTTTTTACGATTTTTTGATTGCTGCGTTGCCATTTTTCGGTGTATTTCAACCAGAAAAATGTTCACTTAAAGAGAATAACAAGCTACATAATTCAAAATCTTTACTTTTCAAAAATTCCAATTCTAAAGGGTCAAAACAAACCCGAGAAACGCCGGGTGATACTGCTAGTTCCTATATATATATTCGTACATAGCTTACGATGACGTCCGTCGCTGCTCGAAGTCGTTGCTTTCGTGCGTTCGTTTAGGTGGTCAGCATCATTCTCTCGACTTAAATTAATGCATGAAAAAGAAATGAGATAATTGGAGTGGCAGCCGTATTATTTAGATTTAAATGAGTGATTAAATTCTACTACATTCATTGTTATTTTTTCTCCCTCCCTCCCCGTTTCTCTCTCTTTCTCTCTCTTACTTAGAAGGTGACAGGGGGCTGTGAATATACATACATATACATATCTGTGTGTGTATATACATATGTGTGTTTGTGTGTGGTGTTATTGATGATGAGAGTGATTGGGAGGATGAGATATGATGGCAGTGTGCTTGTGCGTCATCGATTTCAGCGATTAATATGGTTTCCGTGGCGATGGTAACATTGGTGGTATCGATACTTAGATTGTAACATATGTTACGGCTTAAAGTTGTGTTCATTGGTAAAAGAGTAATTGGTGGTTTTGTTGGTTGAGATTATAATGGTGTTTACTGTGTGCGGTGGAAATTTTGTCAGCCCTAATAGCGTATGTCACAGAAGTTCGTCAGTTGAGTGGGTAGATGATATGTAGTGTTTAACTGCCCCAGGTGTATTATCTTTCCTACTTTTGAAAGATCATGGGGCTTGGACAATCTTAATCGGGTCATAGTGCTAGTTGCATGCATATACAGCTGCGTGCGTGCGCACATATACGCGAGTACTGTCCAAATCTCCGACCAATCACAAACAGCTAGCTGGAATTCAATTGGTGTATCAAGTTTCGGTCATTTTGATTGGGTTTTGGATAGAAAATTCACAGAATGTCACTTCTATTGATTTTTTAATGGCTTTGCGTAGTGACTGGGGAAATGTAAAGATATGCACGACCACCCTTGGACGGTTTTGAATGACCATAGAAAGTGCGAGCCCTCTAACTAAAAAATTGTTAACTTTTATAAAGGACACACACACAGACATTTTGCCGTTTATATATAGAGAGATTATCTGACACGTCTCCGAAACGGCCCATCGATGAAACTTTTGGATCCATTGTACATTATTTTCGTATATTAGTATGTCCGTTTAATGTTTTATAACTTCAAACTTTCCACTGGACTCGGTGTTGTAACGTGTGAATTTTCATTCCCTTGTATCTTATCGTGTAAATTAATAATTCAATATGTCTTATATTATATTGATGTTTTCTATTTTCCCTGCGTATTTATACATATTTATGAGTATTTTTAAATACCTACGAGTTTTTATCGACGTTTTTTATATCTATTTATGTGTATGTTTATGTGTTTATATATTTTTAAAATGCCTGCGTATTTTAAATTTTTGCGTGTTTTTAAATATTAAATATTTATATGTTTATATGTTTTTAATACTAATATTATTTCGAACTTTATATTGATTTATTAATGTCGAAGAAAGTGCACATATATATTGAATATTCAATGACCTCTCTTCATTGAAGCCTAGTGTATCGAATGTCTTCTGCTTATAATATAAGATCGTATGACTTTAATGAGATTTGGCTACTATTTCTAGCAATGCTCTTTTATTAAATAACATTTCTGTGAAATTAGCAGAAATTATTGAAAGTCAGACTAAATCTATTTCAGTACTGAACTTAGGTGTCTTTAAATAACAAATTACATTTTCTTTCTTTCTTTCTTTCTTTCTTTCTTTCTTTCTTTCTTTCACCTTCTATCTGTATCAGAGTTGATAGAATAAATACCAGTTATACAATGCGCCGATTTCAGTTACGGCAATATTGTTTTATTTTTATTAGACCTTTGAAAGCAGCATGTTAGTGGAATGTAAAATTTATTGGATGAAAGCCTAGTAGTGCTTAGTTCCATCACTTTGCACTGTGTTTAAATACTGCCAAGGTTGATTTTGCCATTCTATCCTAATTACCAGCAATGAATTTAGGTTGATTTAATACTCTACTTCTCTTTTCATGTTTTTACCTTACGCCAAAAAAACATTTTCTAATAAGATTTTTTTCTTTTAATATAATTTCAGGTAAGTTGCAAGAAAACAAGAAAATGTAATACTATATATATATATATATATATATATATATATCCTATTTCGAGAAATGTGTTAAGTGATTCCCAGTAAGGTAAGGAATTTATCCAGAAGTTAATGTACACCGATTCTGGTGGTGCTGTTTAATTTTGAATTGAAAATTAATTAATACCATCAACATTGAAACGATATATAAATAGAAATGATACATGTGTACGGTAGACACCGAAACGACGTAGCCTAAGTGAATTTAATAGAAAACACATTCTTCCGGTTAGTGACAAACGGCTTTTCCTCATTGCTTTGAAATGAATACGTTTTTCTTTTTGTCTTTATCCTTATTTCAATCAATGGACAACGGTCATGCTAAGACACTCAATGGTGGTTTACTCAAACAAATTGCCTCCATTACTTATATTTGGAACTTATTCTATCTGCCCTTCTTTGTGAAGTCCCTAAGTTACTAGAACATTGACACTGTTTGTCAATCAGTGGTGTGGAACAAGCACGATAGATATGTGGGCTTCTGCATGTCTCCATCTACCAAATTCACATACTAGACATTCGTCGACCTGGGACTGTAGCAGAAAATATTTGCTGAAGCTGCAGTGCAGTGGGACTGAACCCCAAAATACATGGTTACACAGAGAGTTTCTTAACCACATAACCATGCCTGGGTCTATGGTAAAAGAAAACCACGAGGATCTGAAGTATGTTGTCAGGTTTAAAATATACCCTTTCTTTGATATGAAGAACAAAACGGAAACGAGAAATTTGTTATGGCGATGGAGTGAAGTCACAGCTTCAAATAAATAAATGAGCTCAACTATATGCATCAAGTGTATATTTCCCCTCATCTGTACATCTAAACATGCTTGCGTGTGCGTGTATGTACGAATTACAAGAGCAAAATGTATAATAAAACTAATGTACTTGTACTGTTTCTCGAATCAGCTGAGGCGTTGCATGCATCCAGCTTCATTCATTTTACTTTAACTACTTCATATTTTCGTAGAGAAGAGCAATTAATGAAGTATGGCCAGTTGTACAGGAAAAGTAGAAAATCTTGTACTCATCATTGCTGATGTGAATGAAAAACGGACATGTTTGATTTATATGTAATATATAACCGTAGGGGAAGATTATGACATTCGAAAGCATTGGATATGCTCTTATGCTTCGAAGTATGATAAATATTGTGGAGAAATACGTGAATAAAAATTTCGAATGTTTTGGCAGTCACTATTTTGATGTGTTCTTTCATAGGTGATGCTGCATGCAGTTAATTCAAGATACACGATTGCCTTTGAAATAGCTTGCGCATCGAAGCAGTTTTTTTCTCCCAGATGTGAACTTTATAAACAAATGTATATTGATGACCGCAAACGATATTTCCTCGCTAATCCTTAAAGCATTTGCAAACACGTGACGTTCAGTAAGTTGATGAATTAATAGGTAACTCTACTCAAAAGCAAAGTTAAGTTTTTTGCAGTATTTCCTGTCGCAATTGATGGACATATAAATATAAATGATGTGGCACTGAAAATATACATGTAGCAGAAAAATTGAGGAACTGGTAATAATCTTCTAATTTTTACACAAGGACCGAAATTTGTGATAGGATCTAGTTGATTTCATAGACCCCAGTATTCAACTGGTCCTTATTGACCCTGAATAGATGAAAAGCTGAGTCGACCTCGGTGAAATCGGAACTTAAAATGTAAAGAGCCGGTAATTATGAAGACACCATCAACAAGGAGTGACAAAAGTAAAGGTAAATGTTAACTTGACACAAAATGTGAGTCTCGCTACAGATGGAGCACCGCAAATGAAATGTTTGAAAAATCGGCGTGTCAAAAAGTATAATAGAAAATCTACCGTGAGCTCTGACCATCAATTATAAAATGTCCACTGCATCATGCATAAGGAAGTGTTCTACAGTTAGATATTAAAGATAGATAATGTTGTGGAATATTATAAAGACAGTGAACTTCATATGCATGCGAAATCATAACCATACACCGTTCGACTGATTTTTGGAGGAAAATTTTAAGAAACACAGACTGATATATCACGCTTATGGTCACTAATTCAGTCGATTAAATTAGGGTCATCACCCTTGTGTCCAACTATCAGGACTCATCGCTAATCGCTACGCCATGTCTTTCTTCTCTAGATCGTCGACTCTCTTAAATTCCCTCCATGATCGTATGTTTCCCACGAAATTCATTTTAGAGGGATTGAGCACAAATATTAATGACATCTATCTCATGGATCTATGAATACCTGCAGTGACCATGAGGACTGCCCCTTTTGCCAGACGAGCAAGAGAAATAAGTGACTAAACATGACAGCACGTGAGTTGACGACGAAATGCCTAGTCGTTGTTGTTTAATTCCAGTTCTGTTCTGACTGAACTGGAATTAAACAGTTCAGACGTTCCAGTCATGGCAATCCAACAATATTTTGAAACGATCGGGTTCGATTTCAGGGAAATTTAGACGTTATTTCTAACAAGACTAGTAACGATGTCCAGACCATCTCTCTCTCTCTCTCTCTCTCTCTCTCTCATATATATATACTAGCAGTATCGCCCGGCGTTGCTCGGGTTTGTAAGGGAAATAACTATATAAGCATTTTTAGAGATGTAAAGTATAATAGCCATCTCAATATGGCTAACCACAAAGGGGTGGGTGTGTGTTACTGTAGCTTTTTACGTTCTGAGATTTAATAATAAATTTTTAGAGAGTTACTTCCCTTATATATGCCAAAAATGCATTAAAAATGGGAAAAATTGACGGTAAATTCTTTTTAAAATCGTAGACTCATCGTAGACGCGCGCTAATACCCAGAAGGGCTCGATATGAATCACGACTATAAGATACCCGGTTTTGGTTAAACTGCACCGCAAAAATGTGGGAGTAGTTAGGAATCTAAATCGTAGGAGACAGACAGCACACAACCTTACTTTTATATATAAAGATATATATATATATATATATATATATAAATATAAGAGAGTGGTCACTATATGGCTCACTCTAGCACCAGTTAATCCAAAAGGTTTCGACCACAAAAATACATGTTTCCCATGAAAGCCAGTACGATTGGAATTAATTATATATATATATATATATATATATATACACAAATTGAGATAGGGGTTATAAATGCAACCCTCTATGGGATAACGTATATCCAATATACTGCTACTGAAGTACCCAACAAAGTTAATACTTAAATGTTAATGATTGCGATGCAATCAATTCATTTACTGTATTATATGGGCAAAGGTAAAATGATTTACCACAAATTACTAATACAAGATAAGAAAATGGAGAAATACAACTAAATCAAATATCAATTACCAGATAATACTCAATCACATACTTTATTAAACCACCACATAAGAGACTAGGGTTAAATATAAAAAGCAGAACAAATCAGTGTACATAAAGGAACGTACATAAAAAAAGTGTACATAAGAGTAATGTTGTATAATAATTAGAATATATATAAAAAAGAATATAAATACACGTAAATATAAATATAAGATTCTTTTTTATATATATTCTAATCATTATACAACATTACTCTTTTATGTACATTCCTTTATGTACACTGATTTGTTCTGCTTTTTATGTTTAACCCGACAGTCTCTTATGTGGTGGTTTAATAAAGTATGTGATTGAGTATTATCTGGTAATTGATATTTGATTTAGATGTATTTCTCCATTTTCTTAGCTTATATATATATATATATATATATATATATATATAATGTCGTGTATCTTGCCCATGGAACTAGAGACATTCAATTTTTAGTGTTCCATAATACAATATTGCAACTTGATAACTTTACTTCATACAGAATTACGACCAAAATTACGGTGTGAAAGAGGGAAACATAATCACCAGAGAAATAAGTTTAACCTAACAATAAACAAATAAGCAAGAACAAATACACAAGGCTACACATTTTGTGGGATGGAATACTAACATTTTAATCTTCCCCACTTGTGTTTGAATTTTGCTTCTTTTATCAAACTTAGTGAGAGATGGGAAATTAGATTCTCGGTGCATCCGAACTCAGACCATAGTAATATTGAATTCTAACGCAGTCACATCGTTTCGCTCTTCGGGGATGGATTAGTCGATTAAAGAAATTTTTGTGCCTGTCTGATATTTTATTTTATCAACCCCTTCCCCTCGAAGAAGTCAAAGATAACTTTGGCGTGATTTGAATTCAGAATGAAAAGAAGCCCAGCTAAATACCGTGAAGACTTTTAGTTCACTGCTCAAATGATTCTACCAAACCACTGCCGAGCGAAATAAGTTTTTGACTGTCATTAAAGGAAACCATAGTGACCGATTGAAAGCATATTAGAAATAAATGATCGGTCACCGTGTATATAGGATCGTGCTTTACGAAGCATATCAACGGTAGAACTCTTCCTTCATTTACCTTCCTGCAAGCGGTTAACATCTGTTGGAAAATTCTACACCGGGAATAGTAACGCACAAGAAATGCAATCTGCTCACATGTATATACACGCACGTGTGTATCAGCATATGTGTGGGTGTGTATAATGAGAGAAGTGAATCCAGCCTTGCATTTCCCCTTAAAGCACCCCACCCCCACAGCGTATACTAATATTTCAAAATATCTTAACTTCCTCCCCGAATTGCCACTTCATTTCTTTCTCTTCTCTGAACTCATGTTTTGCGGTGTGTCTGGAAATAAGATGATCTCTGTCAGAAAGCTCAATCCTCTAATTGTTTACTGTCTGTTGTTGTTCATAATATTGTTATGATACGTATAAAAACAAACAAAAGCAAGTAAGGAAAACATAATAATTCTGTCAAAATGCCAATCCGTTACAGATAATTTCCCCGGTAACTGCAGTGTTTCAACCGTTGTAACCCGTCAGTCATTGATGCCAGCATGTTCATAAAAGCGATGGATATCGTTACTCACGTTGTTAGCGTCGCACACGCGCGTAAATGTGCACGTAGTTAGCCATTTTGGGCCGGTGGTCTAGATTTTAGAATGCTGGGTTCTTGGTCATAGGGCCGTGAGTTTGATTCCTTGACAAGATGGTGCGTTCCCCATCGAGGCACGTCGCTCCACATTGCTTCAGTCCATTCTGTGTCCCAGCTGAGTGCTGTCACCTGCTTCTGTCTCTATTTGTTTCATCATCGATGTTCTATTAAGTTAAGAGCAGGAGGGATAACACAGTCTCCATGTCTGCTCGAGAGTGCACAGGCACCTAAAACGACTATGGAAACAGTGTGCGCACGCGCGTGGAATGCGAGACGTATCATCCGCAGGCTAATAGGATTCGGTGGCATGTACTATACTTTCACAATTGCTTTTGGTGCCCCTGCGTAGCCTCGAGAAGATACTGACACCTTACTAACCTTCGAGACCGTGTGAACACAAAGTGAAAATCCAGAGTTGCAAGAGAGTGATATATCTATCTATCTATCTATCTTTCTTCCTATCGATCTATCTATCTATCTACCTGTCTGTCTATCTATCTATCTTTATTCCTATCTATCTATCTATCTATCTATCTATCTATGTCTATCTATGTCTATCTATGTCTATGTATGTATGTATCTGTCTCTGTATTTATCTGTCTATTTATCTATATGTCTATGTATCTATCTGTCTCTGTATGTATATATATTTTTATGTATCTTATCTATCTATCTATCTATGTGCGCACGTGTGTGTGCTTATGTATATGTTTTGTCTTTCCTCCTCCCTCGGGCAAACTATCGTAGCATCAAACAACGATTGTGACTTCGCAGTAATTTTCGGTACCAATTTAAGCTGAAGCTCCCGCATAAACAGCAAGGTTGACACGGTCAGAATGGCTTGCTCCTGGATCCATAGGACTTTCCGTTCTAGGCATGGGCCTATCGTTCTCTTCTTCTGAATACTGTTGTCTGCTTTGGGTCCCTTAACGGAACATTGCATTATAAAACTTGAAGCATCCCAGTGATCAGTCACAAAATAATGATGGCATGACGGATCTTGATTACAGGAATATGCTCTAGAAGCTCAAAGCCTATTCATTCCAACTCCACCCTGGGCTTTATCATTTGTATGAGGCACAAAACATTTCATCAACATTGCCCAAATTATGTTGGCATCAACTTTAAAATATACCTAAGGTTAGATCCCCCGTACCATCCGTCCTCTGCCAAAATCATTATCGCGTTACATTACAACTCTAAGATACAATTATTTCACCTCGAATGGCCCTGCTCTCTTTAACATCTTTTCAAGTCATATAAAGGAAAATTTCATAACATTACAACGGTTTCTGGACGAATTCCTCTAACAAATTCCAGGTAAATCACCTACTCTTGGATATAACTCTGCACACGGTAAATCTACATTCAAATGGGCTATAATTCCCAAAGTGTGACTATAACTTGAAACGTGATTAAGTGTCTTCTCTGGGTGGTGTTATTAAGTTAGTCATGGATTGGACCAATTCTGGTTAAAATCAAAATTATTGATACTGCCATACCTGAGGACGCATACGCAGGTGACAAAGTGCTGGAAAAATGGAAAAATACAAGTTACTAAAAGATGAAATTGCAAATGTGAGGGCTATTAAGAGAGTAACTGTCATCTCACTAGTTGTAGGGGCAAATGTGAGAAATAATGTTAGGGAAATTGGAATTTACATGAGGGTAGAGCATGCTCAAAAAATTATTCTGTTAGGGACAGCGAGGATTTTGAGATTGGTACTTAGGTGTTTATCGTGGAAAGAGACGCTCTGAGACCTTTGAGAATAAGTTGCTGTCCGCTCTTACAGAATTAACCGGAGGAAGTAAAGCCTAAATCTCTGTGAAATAAAATTGTTATAATGATGATAGTTTCAAAATTTTGGTACACAAGTCCAACGATTATAAGGGGGAGAGGAAAGTCGATTTCATTGATCCCAGTACTTGAACTGGTATTATTTTATCGACCTCAAAAAGTGAACGGCAAAGCTGACCCCAGCAAGATTTGAATTCAGAACACGAAGGGCCCGAACTAATGCTGCATAACATTTTATCCACACTCTAACCCTTCTGCTAATTATCCGCCTTAATGTTAATAACGATGTTAATAATTTCCTGTGGGTACTCAAACGAATTGTTCTCACATTCTTACCGTTCCACTTGGTTTTGATACAATGCAGAGCATTCCATTGTTAATGTTTTCATTATATCTGAAATGTAGTCACATTTCAGTTCTATTATTTGCCACATACTAATGATAATTGTTTACATTGTTATACAAAGCAAACCCTACAGCCTACAGCAGAGTATATATATATGTATATATATATATATATATATATATATATATATACATATATATTTCCAGCCTTTCCTCCCACTTGAACTAAAGAAAGTGAAATAATGACATAAATTTCCCTCCAGCCTTAATCCCCCTGTACATACATGAATAAAATAAAAATAAAAGATCATCAGTAAAATTGATGATTAATCTCTTGCATTTTTAATGGCTACTTATGTTGTCAACAACACCACTTATATTTATTTACTTGATCCCAAGCACTTGACTCTTGATAGTTCCTGTTTCAAGTTTTATTTTATTTTCGTGTTCGTATTGAAGGCTAGGTTTTTGTTCAGTTTTGAGGCTATATCTAGCTTGTTGGGAAGACAAATAGTCTCATTTCATTTAGTTTACAAATTCTAAAAATAATTAGAGAAAAAATGTCGGTCAATCACTTTTGGCGGCTATTGTTCCTGCTTTTTATTTTCATGTTAAAATTAGATGAGAAGCAGTACTCGAAGCTTTTGCAATCTCTCAGACTCGTGAGATCCATGTGTCTAGGATAAAATTATTCAATCCGTTGTCTTTTGGAAAAGCTTCATGGGAAGTGTTTGTAGTGGAAGAATGTTTGGCAAAATCATGTTAGTGTGCGATACAAGAAGTGGGGTAACAAGAGTAGGATTTAACAAGCGTAGGGTGAGATGTGACTAAGGAGTATGCTGCCAACTAGTTCAGAGACAGAAGTTATTGTTGTGATAGAAGATCCATAAAGAAGGAACTGTAACTCTTAGATTTTGGTTGTAGCGAATTGGCAAGTGATTTTTTGAATGGCTTTTGTTCATATGTACATTGTTTCATCTCACATTAACCCTAAATAGTATTATGATGGAATATGTTTCAGTGCTACCAATTTGTGTTTTATCCAGAAATATTGTGTATCTAGTACTACATTATCAATGTGATCTTCGATTTTTTTTTAAGGTAGAGGTATTCTTTGACAGGCATTCGGCTGCTGTTTCCAACATATCAGGTGATTTCGTATGCTCTCCCTCCTTGGCTTGTGCACTCTAGTTAATTGTGTACATTGGTGTAACTTTGTCCCATAGATATCGACAGTGTTACAGTAATAATTATATTTATGCTTTAAAGAGAGTCGAAAGCTGATTAGAGCTGACATACAGAATTTTATGACGCCAGCAAATTTAGCGTTAAAAACACATTTGTGACAATATTATATATATGGTATCTTCAAATTATTAAAATAGATGAATCAGCGAGGAACCTTCTACGTGGCCACTCGACCTGCTGGAAATAACGGCCAAATCTTCTTCAAATCTCATCCTACTCTCTTGAAAAATAATGTCTTAATTTCTTTTTTGTGCTGTCAAGTTAGGGCAATTTTGGTGACTTCCTTTGCAAGTACTATATGTGCTTGTCATGGAGTTATTTGTGTACTCCAAGAGTTTCCCGTCGCCTTCCGCCGGGATCTTTCGTGGATAAGGCATTTTGTTTAAATATTTAGAATGTAATGATCTAGAGCAAATGGCGCTGCATATTTCGTTCTGCGCTTTAACGATTCCTTCATTTCACCGACCTTGTCTATATTTTATCGAATTCGCAAGAATGAAAGGCAAACTTGACTTCAAGGAACCTAAAGAGCTGTAGCAATCACGGCAAAGCAATTTATGCATCATGCCTCCTACTCTGCCTCTTCACCACCTTAATATAGTTTTAGACACCTCGAAAATAATTGGATGGTCGCGGTTAGGTAGAGACTTATTTGGTCCAGAAGCGTTCTCGAACAAAGTAGACCTGTGACCAAATAGCAACAACAACAATGGTCAAGAAATTGAAGCAAAGGATGAACATTCTTTGTCTAGATTGCACAAACAAATCTAGCAATATGACTTATCAGGGTCGTCTAAGCTATCACTGTACAAATTATGAATAGCAAACGATTGTTGTAATCCGGATTACAATCATCTTAGCTATCTTATGATATATTAACATTATTACGATGTGTCTATTATTATTATTATTATTATTATTATTATTATTATTATTATTGAGTGAGAGAGCAGTTCATGCCATCAAAGTGACACTGGGGTAAAATATACGAAGCCCAGTATACCCATCATGACTACCCGTCTGATAAGGGTACACCAGGCACATGCATCACAACCATATGTGCGCAACATGGTGATCTCATATCAAGATAAACAGCACATGACCTTGCAGGTGGGGCCCAGTTAGAATGTTCTTCTGGTCAAGTAACCCATCTCGCTCAAAAGGTCCCTGAATAAGGGTCGTTTAAGGATGTTGAACGAAGCACCCATGTTTCCGGGGGTGTATTATTCACCCCCCCCCCAAAATTCCTTTCAACACACGACTATGATGCTCCCCAACTACTTCTGCTCATGATCAGAGATGCACATATCGTCAGCCACTAAGGGACATGTTCAACTGCTTAAGGTCAAACAACTGACAAGCAAGTCTGTGGTATTGAGCAGAATATTTGCTGCAGGCCATTTTTTTTATACCAAGACAAAACAATGTACATGATAACACTTCCAATCAGTTAAGATCAGAAGCCATGAGAGCCACTGCCTGGTAGTGCATCCATTATTATTATTATTATTATTATTATTATTATTATTATGGACAATTTCTATTTTGAACCATTAAATTAAACTCTTTAGTGAAATCATGTTGATTTCTCTTTTCGTAAAGACTTACTATAGTAAACAGCAAAGACACTGCCTCAGCATTATTGACAAGTCCCTCCATATGCAATTTTGGCCTGCTCAACAGATGTCGGCATGTGACACATGTAAACAAGATGCTACTAAAGAGAAACATTTATTTGCAAGACCCATCTCTCTCACCCCTATCTTTATCTTTTATTTCTCTTCATCTATGTTCTCTCTCTTTCTCTGCCATCCTTCCTCTTCTCTGGTTCACACAAACACCCCCACCCATACATAGTATTTGCCGTTGTATTTTTTCTCAATAATTAGATTTCATAGTTACCTATATAAAAACAGAAGTTAACCTCTCTCTCCTTCCTGCTTTCTCGCTCTCTCTAATCTAAACTACTCACTTCCAGCACACTCTCTTTTTTCTCTCTTATCCACTTCTATATCTTCTTCCATCTCTCTCCTCACTTGTCTTCCCCTTTTCCCCCCATTTTACCCCTTCACTTCCGTTTCCCATTTTATATTTTCCCTCGAGGATATAGATTTCACAGCTACACACGACCACAAGATCTCTCTCCCTCTCTCTCTCTCTCTCTCTCTCCCTCTCCCACCAACACTATTTTTTCAACTTCAGTTTTAGTCCAAAACAATGTTCAAAGTGAAACTAAATATATTTTCATACACATGCTTGCTTGCTAAATTAATCTTCTCACTGCATGCCTATTTCTAAATTTACTAAATTGAAATTTTGGTTTTGTAAACATGATTTTCTGAGCTCTGGAAATTTTGATTCTGAATGGCTTAAAAATTTTTACGCATTGGATTAATATTCACCTGTCTTCAACGCCAGTTTTCTTGTTAACCGCATCAAATTAGAACTTTATTTATTATTTTCCATGCTTATGGCATCCCAGGGTAATTTTCCTCTGTCATTATTCATATACAATCATAGTTAGTGCTATATGTTATGTGATGATTTTTTTCTTTTTATTTACCTTCCTTTGGTTGTCAACTATCGTTGGACTCGTAAGAACACTGGCATAACTTAAGAGTTACCGTGAGCCTTATAAACCTGGTACAGAACTTCCTTCTCCAGTTATGAATAAAACCGTTTTTTTTAGAGAAAAAAAATAAATAAAAGAAGAATATTTTCCGCGTGCTGGACCGTTACTGTATCGATGCCGAAAAGATAAAAGTCAAATGTAATCACTGCGAGATTTAGACTCAGATTACAGAGAAACAGAAGAATTCCGCAATACTTTCTCTCTGGCGCCCTGACAAGTCTTTCAGTGATGTATAATGAACTGTGCTGCCATTTTGTTAAGACAATGACCTATTATATATACAGCATAATGTTTCCAAAGTGGTTATGTTTAAGCTACAAAACACATTATTCGACTACTGAATCTGAGGAGAATTTAGAGAAATTTTGTAATTCTTATCGTTCATAAACGACTGATTCCGTGTTAGAATGTTGGCTTAAACGTACAAATATCCAATGATTTATCAGTGAGATATTTTATGTATTGGATTTTGTTACTTAGCGTCGAGTCAGCGCTGATTAAGCATTCTTTGATTAAGAATATTCTGATCGTCACCATAGAACCATTTGGTAGAACGCCCTTAACAGGTTACTTTAACCAATGTGTATTTTACTTTCCCAAGACAATGGAGTGTGTTTTCTAGAGAAATTTAGCCGTCATATATTTACTCGTTGAGTGACTACGGAGGGGCTTCCTCGTTGTTGTACTGATGGCTAAATAATTATCGTAATGTTACTATTGTAAATACATTGTAATCTTGATATATGTTGCTTTACTAGATATAGTTTCAAGCAGTCCGTGTAATTATCTTTAATTTAAAAGATTTTCCGTATGGAGTATATTCTTGAGTATTTGTATACACACAAGACACTTTTTTTTCCAGAGGCCATGCTTCATGATGGCAAATGGTAAACTTTATATGATTTCGAAATAAGGCCTTTCAGTTTAATTGAAATGTCGTTATTGAAAAATGCCAAATGGGGTTTGGGTTTATTAAAGCTGAAATACTGAATGAATTCCTTTCCCTATTCAGCATTGTGATAAGTTTATTTAGGTCTTCGATGTTCAGATTTCATATGGGAATGCTCTGTTACATTTGGTACTCCATCCATGATATTGTGATCTCAGAATCCAATTGCGAGTAGAACTTGTTAACCTTGTTAAGCTTTATATCTGCAAGGAGGGAGATTCTCAGCGAGAAAGAGAGAGAGAGGTCAGTGGATTAGTTTTTGTAGAGCCATTTTCATTTTAAACTTACATCGCGCAGATAAGAAGAAAGTCAAATTCATTGTCGATTCGTAAGTTTGGGACTCAGCGATGATGGAAACAGTCATGTGAATATATCGAAATTGACTGACAAGGTGCTCAGTTAATAAAGTTTTAGAAATATGATATAATATGGAGCCATAATTTATCATCAAACCTTAATAAGGGAAGTCCATGTTTTCAATATCTTATGATTTTTTTTTCCAGAAACAGATTACCGATATGACTTTAACCAGAAATCGGGAACCTCAACTTTCTAAATATTGTATTTTGACTTAAATATGAGGTCACGAAATTATGGAGGAAGAATTCAATAAATAACAGCCCTCATTTTTTTATTGATTATCTTTAATAGGTTTGCTGGCTATTTGCATCATCAGTGCTTGAAAAACATTGTAACTTGATATTTCTGTGACAGTGAGATTCGGCTGTTACGCCACTACTAGAGGTCTGCCACTGAGGAGACTAAACAGCTCGAAATCCTGTGATCTAGCAATTCCGGCGGCCTTAGCAGATGAGTATCGTCTGCTAACGATATGAGTACTTTCATGCACCATGCTTCCATATGAGAAGTCCTCTCAAGCTAAATAACGCAGTATTCAGTGTTCTTACAAAACATCCGCCTTAAGTTGGACTTAAAGATTATCTTTTGGTATTAATACTGTTTCTGTCGCAGTTAATTATTGTTTATATTATTTAATCTAAGCTGCTTGGCAAAAATATCTGAACAAAAATGTCACATATATATATGAGCGTGCATGTATGTGTGTGTGCACACAGACACGCACGTACACACATACATACACTGAGGAATAACATGATCCCAGTGTAGTTTCACATTGTCAGTTTGAAGCAGTAAAAGATTAGAAAAGTAAAAGTATATTAGATTTCATTTGGGATTGAAATAGCTACCTCTCCCTCGCATCATCTTCAGATTCTGTCAAAACTGAATTAATAACTACGAGTTCCAACTGTAATTGGTGACAATAAAGCCTCCAACTCTTCGTTGGTACGAAACTATAGTGATCCGCTATGCCACGCAATACCAAGATAAATTCAGAATATCAGATTTGGTTGGCATAGTTAAACATACTTCAGTTATGCTACGAGGAAAATTTCTGAGCTGAAATATCAATCTAAATGAAAAAATGGAGGAGCGAAGCAATTAAATTATTACAAAATGGACTCTGATGCGAATTTAACTCTTACTGGGGTCAGTCATTTATTAGTTAACGATGTAACTAAAATAACTAAAATAACTAAAATGCACTGCTCTCTTCCGTTTCGAAGTAAAAACTCGTTTATAAAATTTTGTTCTAGTTCAGCCTGTGGTATAATGAACTTAAACATATTCGCAAATAAATGAGGGACTGACGGTAATTAAAGAAACCCCACACACTCACGCTTGCACACACAAACACGCACAATCATACTTCCTGTTTTAAACTCGATAATGTTAAACAAGAACGCCATATCTCCCTCACTCCGAACTACTCGTTAATTTTCTACGTTCATTTTCTCTCTTACAGTTTTCTGTTAATCGTTTTCTTTTTTATATTTTCATCTACTTTCTCTTTTAAGCGCCAATATTTTATCTTTCTTTCCCCCAAATATTCTTCGCTTTCTGTGTGTGTGTGTTTTCTTGCATTACTGCTCGTCATTATTTTGCTTTCATAAGGCGGTGAGCTGGCAGAATTGTTAGAACATCGGGCAAAATACTGAGCGGTATTTCGTCCGTGTGAACGATCTGGGTTCAAATTCCGCCGAGGTCGACTTTGCCTTTCATCCTGCGGGGTCGATAAATTAAGTACCAGTGAAACATTGGGGTCGATGTAATCAACTAGTCCCCCACCCCAAAATTTCAGGCCTTGTGCCTTTAGTAGAAAGGATAAATTTGCTTTCACTTTCTGTCTTCGTCGCTTTGTTGGTCTTTTTCTTTCTCACTGTTTTCTTTCTGTCAGATTTTCATTCGCTTTTTCTGACTTCTGTCTGGTTCCTCTCTCTCTCTCTCTCTCTCTCTCTCTCTCCTCTCTCTCTCTCTCTCTCTCTCCTCTCTCTCTCTCTCTCTCTCTCTCTCTCTCTATCTATCTATCTATCGCTATCTCCTCTGTCTGGTTTTCAAGTTCTCTCTCCCTTACCCCGGAAATACCAGAGACAACCGTTTGCTATCAGATTATCACTCCTTGTTGTAATCTTCACTTTTCTCTCCTTCCACCCATCTTCCACTTTCCACAGAAAAAAACAAAAAACAAGACAAAGACCACCACTTTCATACATATATAGTGTAACCATCACCACTACTTTACCATTCTTAGCGCACCGCTGCCATCATCATTATCATCCCAACCACTACCACTATCGTCACTTCTATCACTACCACCACTGCCATCACTCCACACATACATAGCTACCACCAACACCACGATAGTGACCACAATCTCCAAACGTGCCCAACCCCCTCAATAGTCGTAACCGCAACTATCAATCACCGTAATTTCCATCATCATTATCATCATAACTGCCACTGTTTTAACCAGTATTCGAAATACTATACTCATACAATCAGTTCTACAACCAAAGCCACTATATCAAAAGCCACATGTTCAAAAGCCACATGTTCACAACAACCGCAGCTGGGAACCATCGCTGCCAATGACCACAAAACAACTCCATTCATAAATCTCTTTTCTTATCTTCCTCATATTTCTTCGCATTTCATACAATTTTTTTTATTACGTTTAATTTCATTTTGTGAGCAAAATTATGATTTAAATATAGGCGCAAGCGTGGATGTGTGGTAAGAAGTCTGCTTCTAAACCACATGATTACGGATTCAATCCCACTGTGTGGTACCATGGGCTAGTGTTTTCTACTACAGCCTCTGACTGACCAAAGCTTTGTGAGCGAGTTTGGCAGACTGTAGATGAAGACGGCCTTGTGTGTGTGTATGTGTCCCTGCCATAATCGGTGTTGGTGTAATTGGCGATTTTGGAAGGGAGTCCGATGAAATAAGTGCCGGACTTAACAAAAAATATAGGTACTGGGGGTCAATTCGTTCGACTAAAATTCTACAAGGCGGTGCCCCAGCATAGCCAGAGTCTAATGACTGAATCAAGAAAAAGATAAAAGAAAAAGACATAATGCTTCAGTCGTAAATGTAGTCGAACAAATTAACTGCAGTACGTGTTTTTTAAGCCTGGTATTTTTCTGTCGATGTTTTTCTCGGACTGCTGGGTTACGGTGGCGTAAGGGCATCAACACCAGTTATCAAGTGCTGTGGAGGGACATATACGGACACACACATATATACATATATATGCATATGTAGGACAGGCGTCCATACCGTTTACGTCTCCTAGATTCACTCACAGTTGTAGTAGAAAACTGCCAGGCTAGAGAGTGAACTCGGAAACACATGTTTTGAATGCCAGAAAAGTATCTAATACCTTAGTTGCGTTTTTGTACTTTTTATTGGCTGATCTAGTTGCTTATTACTCTGGAATTTACCCAGCGTTGAGTTTGTCCTTCCTAAGGAACCGCCAATACATCGAGCAATCTTTAGAACTGGAGACTGGATCTGCATAAATAAACCAATATATATTCTCTCTCACACATACATACACACATACATCCAAAAACACATATACCCACAATCATTTACAAGCACGTACTTATTTATATATATAAAACTGAAGTTGTGTGATGTCTGTCTCCTCCGATTTAGATTCCTAACAACTCCCACATTTTGCGGTGCAGTTTAACCAAAAGCGGGTATCTTATAGTCGTGATTCATATCGAGCCCTTCTGGGTATTAGCGCGCAGCTACGATGAGTCTACGATTTAAAAAAAAATTTACCATCATTTTTTTTCCATTTTTAATGCATTTTTTTTTTGCTATTATATAAAGGAAGTAACTCTCTAAAAATGTCTACGATGAGTCTACGATTTAAAAAAAAATTTACCATCAATAGTTATTTCCCTTACAAACCCGAGCAACGCCGGGCGATACTGCTAGTTGATTATATAAATATACTTGTAGTTTGTGATTACGCTAGTTATATAAAAGATCATTGACTTTAATCATGCATGATTATATTATATTTTTCCTTCTCTGTAGGTCCTCTATATAACTAAGTGCCTAATCACGTATCACAACTTGTGATACGTGATTAGGCTATTTATATAGAGGTGGAACGATTTTTTTTATTCCTCACCGATTTTGATTAATCCTGGTAACACCATATTTATTAGCTTTAAAACTGTATAAGATACCCAAGAGTGTAAAGCTTCGTATAGCACATAAGCAGCCTCACAACGAATAAATACACATGTCCTACTTCATGTATTAGTTTCTATTTCTCCCGTTTGTAGTACAAAACCTTGTTTACGCGCGCGTGAGAGAGAGAGAGAGATAGAAACAGATAGACAGACAGAGATTAGTATTGCCACTTAGACTAGGGGCCTGGTTGAAATGTTTGCAGCAGACCGAACTTTCCTAGAAATTCTCAAGGAAAAGACGAGGAGTTAAACCGGGTGACCAGTTAATTCTATGTCGTAGGATATCATTAAGCTAACGTTTTTAACTAGGATCGGAGAGTGAAAGGCATCCTTTATTTTGAGTAAGTACAATTGATGCTGACCTCCTCTTCGCACGTAAAGTACATCTCTGTTTTAAATCTACGTCACATCGCTCGTAGACGTCGACTCCACAGTGAAAGTAAAATTCCCTCCAGGTCATGCAAGATGACATTGCGCGTGCCAACACTGACTCTGTGCGCAATAGTGTGTCCCGCATAATGTGGCAGTACGTGTCCCGCATAAGATGACATACATAAGTCTTGCAGGCCTGACTATCAGGCTTAAACATCTCCACTGGATTTACATCTAAGGCACATAAATATTTCTTTATCATTATTATAAACTTATATAAATGTTGATGCAGCCAGCGAATGTAAATTTTGATTGAAGATTAAACCTTTGATTTATTCAGATTACGTGTTGCAAACACAACTTGGAGGCATATATATAAAAGAATCCCAAATGAGAGAATTTAGTTGAGACCGAACGCACATCTCTTGCTTGGTGGCACTGTGTACTGAGACTATGCTCCAGATACTTAAGTATTATAGCCTAATCTTTTTGTATTACTCAAGATCCTAATTTAGTTATCTTGAGTAAGTACAATTAATGCTCACCTTCTCTTCGCACGTAAAGTACATCTCTGTCTTAAATCTACGTCACAATATTCGTGGACGTCGACTCCAACGTGAAAGTAAAATTCCTTCCAGGTTATGCGAGATGGACATTGGTTAATTAAGAAAACAAGCTGAGCACCAATCAGCGTAGTGGTATATTTTTCTTATGGGTTACTTTTGGACGCGCTTATTCTTTTATATAAAGCAGCGTGCCAGTTCGAGTAATTCTCTTCACATGGGTTTTGTAGGAAGCGTAGTTGATTAAATTGATTCTAATACCTCATTGTCATAATGCTGGTCATCTACTGACAACATCTTGCAATTTGCCTGAGGCACAATGATAGACGACCTACACATATCGCTTCATCTTTAATGTCCTATGTTCATGAACAATTGCGGCACCAATGTCCTTTGTCAGACTTGACCGTAGTTTTCAAAGGAGGCCCACACTTAATCTTCCTTTGATTTTGTTTCTTTGTATTATTGACTTACTTAATTTATCGATGTTAAAAAGTAACATAGGTGGCTGTTGATCTTACTAGGAATTTAACTCAGAACGTAAAAAGACCATAGTAACTACCACTTGGCATTTTGTTCGATGTTCTATTGATCTATCAGTGTACCATCATCTTTTACTGGTAAGCTCAGCACGTTTTGTGTTGTATGTCATATTGAACCACATTCTATGTTTCTTATTTAGTATTGGTCCCAGTAAAATTCGACCCCGGTAAGTATAGGGATGCAACTAAATTCCACAAGGCATTTTCACAGTGCTCCCCCCAGTTCTACATTTATACTGCAGCTACAAGCTTACTTAAAAGAATGGGTATGAAAAAATTTCGTACCGCCCCTGTCGTCATGAATAGATAAGTGCTATTTTGGGTAATATCATGAACTCCATAAAACCATCAACATTTTCAGGCTCTTATAGATTTCATCAATGATCGTCACCGACTCCGTTTTTCACGCCACCAACACCATCAATTTTGTAGCATCCCAAGCTTCGTTTTTATAACCAACTACAAACTACAGTTCACAGGCTTATCATCGCCGTCATCATTACCATCACTATCATCATCAACATTCTCCTCCTCATCATCATCATCACCATCATCATGGACAATATTTTCTCCAACCAACTTTCAGCGGTTTCCACTTTTACCATCACAAATACCACTGCTAGCTTGAATATATCAGTTATCATTCTTAACATCAGCAGAATTCTTCACACATGCGACAACATCTTTACTACGGTCATCAGCCGTCGTCGTCATCATCATCATCATCACCATACTCAATCACAACTGCAACAGAACTCATGTCTCTTCTATTCTCTCCACCCTCGCTGGCACAATTACCCATATTTATTACTAGAAAAGCAACACTTACTACCACAACTCCATGAATGCCAGTACTACCACCACCACCACCACTACTACTACTACTACTACGACGTTTGGGTTTTCAGTGGAACGGCGTTTTTCGCCGTTGTAACCGTATTCCGAGTGAAAGGCAAATTGCTTCTCAACCAGTTTTTCTCAAGGCAATGTTCTCATGGCCAAGTTCTTCCTCAGAAGTTTCAAATTCCTTCAGTTGAAACCATTTCTGTCATTTAAACTCAAAATTGTTGCATTGAACTTCAACTGGAGCAACAACAACAACAACTACTACTACTACTATTATTACTACTACTACTGCTGCTGCTGCTACTACTACTACTACTACTACTACCACCACTACCACCACCACCAGAACCAGTTAACCACACATTACTCTTACGGCTCTGCTGCGTTGCGACCGGCAACATCAACACTGTTATCATATCACTAGCGCCACCACCACCACATCAACAACAACAACCACAACATCACCGTCACGATAATTACCTCTACTACTACTACTACTGCTATAATTCATGGCAGCTGTTATATTTACTTCCTGATTCTCTCGCAGGCACTTATATTCCGTGTGTATGCGTGTGAGCGTACGTGCGTGTGCGTGCGTTCAAGTGTATGTGCGTTAGTGTGTGTGTGTGCGTATGTTTGTATTTCATTTGAAGGCATATGGCGGAGTTCTCTACAACCTTCTTCTGCCAGAAGCATTATTTATACAAACAATAACGATGTCTATATTTTAGTATATGTGTGTGTGTGTGTGTGTGTGTGTGTGTGTGTGTGTGTGTGTGTTTTGTTCTTATGCTTAAATGATTAGGTTAACTTCTGTAGGAAGTCTAGTCTCTTGAATCACCTCTATTCCGCACACGTGTGTATGTATGTGTGCCTGTGTGTATGTATGTGTGCCTGTGTGTGTGTTATTGTAATTAGGTGTCGGTGGATCTATGAGTCTGTCTGTGCTACCTCAAACTCAAGCTTATAGATATCTAGAAATTGGCGTTTATAATATCTAACTTCATCCAATAGATGCCTGTGTAAGCGTGTACGCGTGAGGGTTTGGCAGATTACTGATGTCTCCTCGATCAGATTTGGCCCGGAGCTAACAAATTTATTGTCAGTATGAACTTTCAGCTATTATTATGTGAAAGAAAAACTACTCGATGCTTCCTTAATGGAAATCAAAGATTACGTCTGAATGTCGTAAATTGTACTGGACCCCTTAAGACTGCAAGCACACCACCATGAGTCGCAGTTAACTATTAGTACTTAATATATGAACCAGGATATCTATTCCGGTTTAGATATGTGCATAGCTTGTTTGTTTTGTTTGTTCCTTGTCGAGCCATGCCTGGCTCATAAGGAACCGGTTTCTCGGTTTCCTTGGCGTATAGGTTCCCCACCTGGACGGGACGTCGGTCCGTCGCAGGTGAGCTGCAAGATGCAGGTTGAAAGAGAGAGAAGGTTGTGGCGAAAGAGCCAGCAGAAGTTCGCCATTACCTTCTGCCGGAGACGCGTGGAGCTTAGGTGTTTCGGTCATAAACACACACATCGCCCGGTCTGAGATTCGAACCCACGAGTCCGCTGCTCTAACCACTAGGCCATGTGGCTCCACATGTGCATAGCTTAGAATGTGTTGTTTGTTTTGTTTTGTTTTTAATTTATTAATTTCGAACATATTTGCACCAATCGCAGCAGCCAAATCACTCTCAAATACTGCATTATTTTACATCCTGATTAAAATTCTCCCCAGTTCCATTTTACATCTGGGATTGAAAACGTAAGATCAACCAACTGCTAGGGTTTGTTTCATTGACCGTACTCCACATCTTATGGTGATAGGGATTAGTTCTTGTTTTTGGTGAAGGTGGATGATGTTGAATATTTCATAGATGCACCATGTTTGAGTAAAAAATGCGTGCGATAAGTGTAGGGCTCTTGTGTGCACAGTTCTGCTCGATTAAGGCTGCCTTATTCGCATCGGTGTGACTAAGCACAACAATGTACTATATAATATGTATCATTTCAAAAATGAAATTAACCCCTTTCAGTGTTCTCTTCACTGGGAATCCAGCTAGGTTGACGGCTCTTGTTAGCCGACCAAATACTACTTGGTCACTGCAGAAGGTGGGGTATCTCGAGGCGATGGGGACTAACTGGGACCTCTTCTGGACGGGTCGCCCAGGAGGACCCGGGAATATACCGACAAATGGTGAATGCAGCCAAGGGATGCAACGGCGCAAACACCCACAATTGACCTGACTTCTCATATTTCATTTTCAGTGAATGAGAGATAGAGAGAGTAGTTGTAGTAGTGGTAGTAGCAGTAGTTATTAGATTATATGTAAATAATAGTTATGAAGAAACTGTAGATATTGTGGTTTATAGATTATACACATAATAAACACAAAATATTCGCCGTTGTCGTAGTTCATTAACAAAATGAAACAATGGATCGAGTTTGACAAGAAGATAATTTAGTTGTGGAAATATAAATATGTCTTCTTGATAATTATATTGATAATTCATAAGCATCTAGGTCACCTCAAATGAAGATAATATATCTTTATAATAATTTTTCCCAGACAATGTGTCATATATATTGTTTTATACTTATTTGAATTTTCCTTCCGTTTATTTACGATTCGAGTATCCTAATTGTTCATATCCTTCAGCCAATAAGCAAACTACAAAAAACAAAAAAAAAACAAGAAACATTGTACTGGAAACAATGATAAATAAACCGAATATGATGTGATATAAAATGACACAAACGAAGTGTTGAAAATAGTTCACTCAAAGAACTTCTTAAGCTCTGTATTGGAACAACCACCCGGTTTCTGGTTCAATCCAACTAATAATCACTTTGGGGACACGTCTTCTACTATAGCTCCTGAGCGACTAATGTATTGTGAGTGAATTTCGTTGACGGAAACTCTGCGGAATTCCGTCGAATGTGTGTATTTTGTATGTGTGGATATCTTTGTGAAATTTCCCTCATTAATTGACAAGTTTGGTTTGTTTACGTACCCGTACTATTAGCGGTTTGGTGAATCAGTCCAATATAATAAGTAACAAACTGAGCAAAAACAAATAAAATAAAGAAAAGTACTGATGTCGATTTCGACTATAAGTTTCAAAGTAGTGCCGCAGCATGGCTATAAATGAAACAGAAGTAAAGAAAATAAGAAGTATATTTTACACTATCGAAATGTCTAAATTATGAAGAGTTCTGACTGCCAGCTTCGCTAAAGTGAGCAATACACTGTGTAATGAAAAGAAAATATTTGGATTTGCCAACTTTAAGCTAATTAGAGATATATAGGTTTAATTTCTTACAGTTTAACTTCCCTGATAATTCATACCAAGTTTTATTAGTCTTTGTGACGACATAAAACCCTAATACAAAGTTAAATATCGTAAATACTTCACTTGTCTTAACGTAATTAGTTAGATACTAGACTAAATACGCAAAACGTCTCAATGAATTGAAATTGATCATTTTGTAGGGAGAAGATAAACAAATACCTGGAGTTAACTACTGGAAACACTTGAAGAAAAATGTAGATGATTCTAATTAAATAAGAATTTTATAAAATTTTAACTTCCATGCGTAAGGTGGAAATCTGATCTTCATTAGCAAGCATAGTTACATATTCATATGCTCCAGTCGCATTAGTCTTCACCAGCGAAGAATAGCTGTTTTTATAACACTTTGTATTCTAACTTTTTTCTACTTACAATCATCTCTGTCCACTAAACGGACAGATGTGAGAAGTTTATGCCTAAAGATTAATAAGAACGTAACCTGTCATCCTGCGTGCAGTACTAACAACAGACACATTTTTCATCAAATATTTCATTTTTTCCCAATTTACACACATGTTGGTCCCAATAGATTCTAGTGATATGAACAATACTGTAAGGTTTTGTAGCTGAAAAGGTACAAGCTTTCTATATCTAGGCAGTGTTTTAGCTTCTTTCTTTCACGCTTTGAAGGCCAATCTTATTGAATTCGACAATGCCTCTCGTCTTTTCAAGCTCTACTAAATAAATACAAATCAAAGCCTTGAGCCAGCTTAGTTTAATATTCCTTCTTCAAAAGGTTATTTCCGTGTGACGTTCTTTTAATTGTATTTAGTTGTTGTCGTTGATATTATTTCCGCCGAGGACGACTTTGCCTTTCCATCGTTTTGGAGTCGATAAATTAAGTACCAGCTGAGTAATGGGGTCGATGTAATCGACTAGTCTCCTTCCCTCAAATTTCAGGCCCTGTACCTATAGTAAAAAGGATTATTATTATTATTGTTAGTATTATTATTAAAGGGAAGGTGGTGAGCTAGCAGAACCGTTAGCACCCCGGGCAAAGTGCTTTGCAGCATTTTGTCCATCCCTACGTTCTGAGTTTAAATTCTGCCGAGGTCGACTTTGCCTTTCATCCTTTCGGTGTCGATAAAATAAGCATCAGTTGAACATTAGGGTTAATGTAATCGACTCATCTCCACCTCCCCCAAGCTGCCCTTGACGTAAAAATTTGAAATAATAATAATAATAATTATTATTATTATTATTATTTTTATTATTAGTGTTATACAGGATTTGTGGGCAGCATTTAGTTACTTTTTTTGTTTAATCCTAGATCAGACACGTTACGTTATTTTACATTCTCAGTAAGGTCTATATTTTCTCTAAGTTCTAATTTTTATTTTTTAATCTTTAGAAAGTTGATAGAATAAGTGTTACCCAAATGGAGTTAATTAAATGGACTGTATTAGTTTTTTTTATAATCTATTGTTTTATGTCTATGCTAGAAATTATTACGTTTTACTGTGGAAGTAGTTTGCTGTCAGATACAATATTATTTACTTCCGGCTACAAATAGTTTGAGTTCAAAATCTGTTGGAATCAATTTGGAAATTCCTTTATTTAACATTATCATTGAACAACTACCGAACACATGAATTGAAATTCTATCGTATATATATATATATATATATATATATATATATATATATATATATATATATATATATATATACATATATATATATATATATATACATATATATATATATATATATATACATATATACATACACTCTGCTTTACCGTATGCGAAATCATTGCTTTTTCATTTACAAAATTTTCATTTGTTTTTAATTATTGTACAGCAGTTAAATTGAATGATAATTTGTTCAGTAGAAAACTGATAAAAGTGGTGGATTTATCTGTTGTATTAGGCAAAATTATATGGCTTTTAAATAATTTCATTATAGTATTTGTTTTTGATTTCGATTGTTTTTTTAATTTTTATTCTTAAATTTCAATTTGAACAAACTGTGATATATAAAACATGTTATTTGAAAGTATTATGTTTGGATTAGCTGGATTAATTTTTATTGTAGTATTTTATTTGTATGCAATTAATGGGATTGTGTTATTCTCCTTGTAGCTAATTGTCGAAAATCAATCTTCACCGTCTTCTCTCTTCTCTTGAAGCGTTTTGGCATTCTGACATTTTGTTTGGATATCTATGAACAGCATTAGCGATATTAATTGAATGATTAAATTGTGTTTTATCTTAGGAAAGTACAAGTATATTATATAGCGTATAAAATTACAAATGGGATTTTGTGATGTTCCTGCGTTTTATATGTTCAGTTTCGGTGTAAATGGAGAAAATGGAAACCATCTCGCAGATTCTCAGTTCGCAACGTAGCTTATATGTTGATATACGACGTTAATTACAAGTTCGAAATTAAATTGCGTAATTGTTTTCTGTAGTTTCATCTCTGAAGGACACAGCTGATTGAGTCCTTATGGTTATTCATTGCAACCAGCCGGGAGTCCGGTAATTCTTAACCTGTGAACTTGCAGTACATTATGACTATACTTAAGATACCTAACTTTCAAATGAGCCAATCCAATAAACATAAATGCAGTTCTGTACCGTAGAGCTGAACTAACTTGGCGCTGTAAACCGACAGTTGTAAAATACTGATGTACGATGGACGAAGCTTGTTATAAACGTTTCCAGTATGTTTATATATTTTCTAGGGAGAAAATCAAATCAAAACAAATCAAAATAGATGAACATCAATGGAACTTGTATCTTTGTGGTACCAGTGCCGGTGGCACACAAGAAAACCATCCGAACGTGGCCGTAGCCAGTACCGCATCGACTGGCCTCCGTGCTGTGGGCACATAACAAACACCATCCGATCGTGGCCGTTCGCCAGCCTCATCTGGCACCTGTGTCGGTGGCACATAAAAACACCATCCGAAGACCCGGCAAGACTAGTCAGGCCGTAACCCGTGGCCCCTACTTGGGACGTAGTCAGTCCACCGGTGCATACCTTCCTTCTTGTGACACTTGTGAAGACCTGTTGAGGCAAGTGAAAATCAAAACAAATCAAAATAGATGAACATCAATGGAATTTGTATCTTTGTGGTACCAGTGCCGGTGGCACACAAGAAAACCATCCGAACGTGACCGTAGCCAGTACCGCATCGACTGGCCTCCGTGCTGTGGGCACATAACAAACACCATCCGATCGTGGCCGTTCGCCAGCCTCATCTGGCACCTGTGTCGGTGGCACATAAAAACACCATCCGAAGACCCGGCAAGACTAGTCAGGCCGTAACCCGTGGCCCCTACCTGGGACGTAGTCAGTCCACCTGTGCATACCTTCCTTCTTGTGACACTTGTGAAGACCTGTTGAGGCAAGTGAAAATCAAAACAAATCAAAATAGATGAACATCAATGGAATTTGTATCTTTGTGGTACCAGTGCCGGTGGCACACAAGAAAACCATCCGAACGTGGCCGTAGCCAGTACCGCATCGACTGGCCTCCGTGCTGTGGGCACGTAACAAACACCATCCGATCGTGGACGTTCGCCAGCCTCATCTGGCACCTGTGTCGGTGGCACATAAAAACACCATCCGAGCGTGGCCGTCTGCCAGCCTCGTCTGGCACCTGTGTCGGTGGCACATAAAAAACACCATCCGAGCGTGGCCGTTCGCCAGCCTCGTCTGGCACTTGTGTCGGTGGCACATAAAATCACCCACTACACTCTCGGAGTGGTTGGCGTTAGGAAGGGCATCCAGCTGTAGAAACGCTGCCAGATCTGACTGGCCTGGTGCAGCCTTCGGACTCCCCAGACCCCAGTTGAACCGTCCAACCCATGCTAGCATGGAAAGCGGACGTTAAATGATGATGATGATGATGATGAAAGCAAAGTTGAAACCACATCAGACTAGATGTTTCAACATTCTTCTTAGCTTTGAACTTGTGTTGAGTTAAGTTCAACTTGAATTATATCCACTTTACTCTCTATGTAATTAGCGCCATAATAAAATGCGATGGTGCTATCATGTTATGTGGTCAATGTTAATATATTCTGCGATATATGTTCAATTCATAATTGAATCATCTGCCTTCATTTCACGGCAATTTCCGGCCCTACATAAATGTCTAAGAAAAATTAGATACTGGCAAGAATATAGAAAGATAAAAACAACATGCAGAGACAGATAGGACAATACAAACGGGTTTTAAAGCGTGTTAACAAAAATAAGAATAAAAATTAAACAAATAAAATTCCAATAGCAGGATGCGTTTTAAGGTTACTCACGGGAAAATCCACAAAGGCACGGGTGCCTGACCAACAGTAAGAGCCCTTCTTTTATTTTTCATAGGCACATGCTCAAAATGAGTCCTTTCACAGAGGCCATTTTTCCAAACTTGCACCCACCGTCCAACAAACTTGCTAGACGACAACATTTTCTTCTCCTCATTCACTTTCCTTTTTAAGTGGAACTTCGAGAACTTAACCAAAGAGGAAAGTGTCTGTCTTTAGCCCTTACAGCTACCAGATATATAGAAATGGTCTGCCCATCGCGGCCACAGGAGAGCGGCGGGGTAGTCTTCACTATGGATTCAGCCGATATCCAGATCCGTCCCACACGCGACATAGACCCAGAGATCAGCAATGCTCGGGCACTGGGCGAGTGCATGCAGAACGGTTTCGTCATTCTGCGCACAACTCGGGTGGGCTCGGCTGACGGCACTTCCGTGCCTATTAAGTTTACCCCATGTGGAAAAATTTGAAACCATTATTATTATTATTGTTATTATTATTATTATTGAGTGAGAGAGCAGTGCATGCCATCAAAGTGACACTGGGGTAAAATATACGAAGCTCAGTATACCCATCATGACTACCCGCCTGATAAGGATACACCAGGCACATGTATCGCAACCACATGTACGCGACATAGTGATCTCATATCAAATTCTGCACTTATCACTTTCTGATGTACTGTCTGTTCTGTATTTGATGTAATTGATTCTTAATGCTTGCTTATTGGGCAGCACAGATTAGAGTCTCTGTTTCCGGTTTTAAATCACTTTTAGTCATTTTAGTCATCCATAGCCATCTTTCTTCGTTGTCTGTCTTATATTTAACATCCTTATGAAATTGTCCAGGCATTCTTTTATTTATCCACCTATTTTCAGTTTCGTTCATTCTCCAACGCTTGTATAGTGCTTTATCTTTGCAAACTTCCATCCTACACAAGCCTGGCCTTCTTACTTCCACTAATAATAGCATTTCTGTGGCATGTTTTACATACCATGCTATATTGTTTTCTTCTACCCTAATGCTGTGTTCGCATCCAATCAGTCCTATTCCCTCCTCTTTTCTTGGTACGTATAGTCAACTGTGTCACTTTTTGGGTGGAGTATCCCATATCTGGTCAGCAATTTCCTGTCTAAGCTTCGTTCGTCTACTGTCCATGCGATTACTTCTGCTCCATATCCAGGTATTGATACCTTCAATCTTATTCTGTCCGTTTTATTTCGTCTTAAGGATCAGTCTCAGTCTGCGCAAGTCCTCCACTATAATTTTTTTCTGTCATTTCTTTTTCTGTCATCAATTTATCCATTTCTAATATCCTCAACTACTTAAAGTCCTTCCATACATTTAATTTTGCCTCTCTTCAAGACTAACACATCTTGCTTTTTCAGTTGGAAGTCCATTCTGATATTAGCACTGAAAGTATGCACCATATCAACATGGGAACGGACTTGGGATTCCTCTTTACCATAAAGTTTGAGGACATCCATGAATGACAAGTGGTTGACGTTTTATTGGCGGCTCTTGAATACATACCCAACCTTTGCTTTCTTCAGAATCAGTGTTAGTGGTATCTTGCGCAGTATAATGATCAGTGGGGACAGGCAGTCTATTTGGAAGATGCCTCTCTTGATTTCTATTGTCCCTAAACTTCTTCCATATGCTATCAGAACCATCGTCCACTTCGCCATACTTTTACCAAGCAATCGCTCAACATTCAATGCAATACCAAATAGGTTCATACATTCCATAATCCAAGAATATGGGATCATATCGTATGCCTTACGATAATCGATCCCTCACATGACTAATTTATTTTTGCTCCTCTTGCAGTTTCTAAATACAGTTTTATCTACCAAGAATTGATCCTTGATACCTCTTCACTTACGCTTGCATCCCTTCAGATCGTGTGGCAGGACTCCATTGCCGTCCAGATATCCGTACACTGTCTTTGCGACTATTCCAGTCAATGATTTCCTCATAAGTAGCAAGCAGGATATGTCGACCTATAATTGTCTACCGTGTTGCCTTTTTTGCCTTTTTCGATGTTTTTCAAGCACAGCACTGTCCTACCCATTGTCAGCCACTCAGATGTTACTTTGTCGGCGTTTAACAAGGTGTTCAGTTGTGCATGTTCATTCGTGCATGACATTCACCATTATTATTATTATTATTATTATTATTATTATTATTTGAAGGGTAAAACATGTGTATGAAAGTTTGAGATGTATATTATTCAGTAGAAAGGATACTCAAATTCATTTGTCTTATGATCTTACAATCAAATTTAAGGTTATATTTGAAGTGAAACGAGTGAGTGAATTAAGCGTGTTTATTTGCTGATCAGATGAGGGAATTACTTTAGATGGGTTGTATTTTATCCTGACATAGTTAAGTATTTCACTCAGAGAAAATATGATCGTTAAGATAGCAGACATTACAAACAAGTAACACTACCAGACTGTAGTCGTAGCCAGTAAGATATTGAGTGTTTAAAACAAGATTCAGACCCGATGGCGATATGTAATTAATGACTCCTTCGCTAAAAGACATATTTATATTTAAATTAACTAATGTATAAGCTCATTAGCAGCGTGTTTGAAAGCGTTGCTTCTTGAAAATAAAATTACAAATTATGATATCAGCATAATATTAGTATCGTTTGTATCTGTAGACTTAGTGTTACGTTCTTATTGCAAATGGTGATAACACATTTTCAGTAAAGAGTGAATAGAACCAATTACATTTGTTATTGACATACTTTTTTTTTTCTTCTAGTGTTTCGTTTACATAATCAAGCAAGCAAAGACATTAATTGCATTATCGATACCCAAACTCAATATTTTGAACCAATGAATTAATAATTCGTTCATATATGATTATTTCTATATAACCTTTCTACTATATGTACAAGGCCTGAAATTTGGGGGAAAGGGATTGTTGATTTCATTGACACCAGTACTCAACTGATACTTAATTTATCGACCCCGAAAGGATGAAAGGCAAGGTCGACCTCGGTGAAATTTGAACTCATTTCGCCCTGCATTCTAACGATTCTGCCAGCTCGCCGTCGTCTTATTTACAAATATCAGTATTCAAGTTTCTTGTAACGTTTGGCTTATGAATCATATTTCGGTCGTACTCGAAATTCTTGAATACTTTGATGTTGTGTAATGTAACTAGAATGATTCGTTCTAGTGGATCTCTTTCGGCTCTTAGTTCTTAATCGGTGAAGCGGTTCACCACAGTGCTGAACAGTAGATTATACAAATTATACAGTAGATTATAATGATGATATCTATTATATTACCTCGAGACGACACATTTGATATCTATTACTATACCTTGAGACAACAAGAGGAGTATCATGGTGGAATAAATAGAGACTTAGTATATTACTTAGGTTTGTTTTAATCGATATAGGAAATATATGTCGTGTCAACTTTGCGAGGATCTGAACGAAAACTTGAAACATTGACGATAACTTATATTGTTATGATAGCATGTTGGAGGAAAGACTTTTTCTCAGTTATATCATCACATGATTTAACGGTACTTTGTACCCTTTACCAGAAGAGAAAAATAGTAAAGTTATTTTCGGAGGGGTTTGAACTCAGAGCGTAAACGAAACAACTAAGCGACATCATATATTTCGTTCGATGCTCTAAGGATTCCGTCAATTACCATTTGTAATAAGCAGCAACGAAGCAACCAGTGATACCTATTTCTTTATTACCCACAAGGGGCTAAACACAGAAGGGACAGACAAGGACAGACAAACGGATCAAGTCGATTACATCGACCCCAGTGCGTAACTGGTACTTAATTTATCGATCCCGGAAGGATGAAAGGCAAAGTCGACCTCGGTGGAATTTGAACTCAGAACGTATCAGCAGACGAAATACCTATTTCTATACTACCCACACCGGGCTAAACACAGAGGGGACAAACAAGGACAGACAAACGGATCAAGTCGATTACATCGACCCCAGTGCATAACTAGTACTTAATTTATCGACCCCGAAAGGATGAAAGGCAAAGTCGACCTCGGTGGATTTTGAACTCAGAACGTATCAGCAGACGAAATACCTATTTCTATACTACCCACACGGAGCTAAACACAGAGGGGACAAACAAGGACAGACAAACGGATCAAGTCGATTACATCGACCCCAGTGCATAACTAGTACTTAATTTATCGACCCCGAAAGGATGAAAGGCAAAGTCGACCTCGGTGGATTTTGAACTCAGAACGTATCAGCAGACGAAATACCTATTTCTATACTACCCACACGGAGCTGAACACAGAGGGGACAAACAAGGACAGACAAACAAACGGATCAAGTCGATTACATCGACCCCAGTGCGTAACTGGTACTTAATTTATCGATCCCGAAAGGATGAAAGGCAAAGTCGCTCTCTGCGGAATTTGAACTCAGAACGTAACAGCAGACGAAATACCTATTTCTTTATTACCTACAAGGGGCTAAACATAGAGGGGACAAACAAGGACAGACATAGGTATTAAGTCGATTACATCGACCCCAGTGCGTAACTGTTACTTAATTTATCGATCCCGAAAGGTTGAAAGGCAAAGTCGACCTCGGCGGAATTTGAACTAAGAACGTGGCGACAGACGAAATACCGCAAAGCATTTCGCCAGGCGTGCTAACGTTTCTGCCAGCTCGCCGCATTAAGCAACCAGTGATACCCACTTTTCGTTTTCAGTGCAAAAGAAAAACTTTTTGTGTCTAGCATAGACAAATGCATTCATGTATGCGAGAGTGTATCTGTGTGTGTGCGTGTGTGTATATAATGTATGCGTGTTGTGTCTTACGTCAAGGATTTTGATATCCATGGTAATCCATTGCACTGAACTTCAGCCTAGTGAATCTGTACACATTACCCAGGGTTCATGGTGCTCGCATTGTTTCCGGTGCATTACATCGAACCAAGATAAAGGCTTATAACGGAAACTAATGCTACACTGCTCTGCTTTAAGATAAATTCTTTAGGTTGGCAGAATGCAATTGGATGCCTACAGGATGCGGAGAGGATAGGCGGAAAGATATATAAGTGAAATATCAGCAAAAAAATATTTCTTTTAAATGAGTAGCGAAAATTCACTTCTCGCACAAGCACACACACGCACGCACGCACGCACGCACGCACGCACGCACGCACGCACGCACGCACGCACGCACGCACGCACGCACGCACGCGCACGCACGCGCACGCACGCACGCACGCACACACACATACACACACAAAAGAAAATTTATTATATAAAGAAAATGTATATTTATTTGCGTGCCTGTGTAAGCTATATATATATATATATATATATATATGAGAGAGAGAGAGAGAGAGAGAGAGATATGGGGCTAAGTGTAAAGAAGCAATGAAAACGCTTCATGGCATTCAGGTTGGTTAAGCATAGCCCCATGATGAATTTCTGATAAGTTCACATTTAGCTCCCATTCCGTTTTCGTGCACTGATAAAAATGCAATTTAAAAATATTTTTTTTTTAAAACCACATGAAATAATTAGAAGGTATTTCATTTCTCTTTGTCTATAAAATATTATATTTCGAAATTAAATGTCAGAATTTGTCTTTATTAGTTAGAGAAAGAAAACATCAAGTCTCTCGAAGGGAAGATAATTTTATAGAAATTATGATTTAGTCTTTTAAAGTTAAGTGATACGCTAGTCAGAAATTTAACCAATGTTTGCAAACTGTTAGACCTCATGAACACAGGTTTCTTGATCAGTCAAAGATTTTGACATAAAGAATAACAAATACCAGAATGTTGACAGGGTGTTCAGTGCACTACTGTACATACGCTTTTGAGAGGAAAGGAATAATACATTACACTGTATAATGCTATTTTTGTCCTTAGGTAGTAACTGTTATTTCCTTTTTGCTACCCCTAGAAAATATGAAAAGTCGCTAATATTGACTTTAGATTTTGATTTTGTTGCATATATTCAAACCCCAAAGGATCCCTCTCAATACATGTCTATAATACTTCTCCACTTTTACTGCTCATGATCAGAGATGCACATATTATCAGCCACTAAGTGACATTCTCAAGTGGTTACGGTCAAGTAACTGACAAGTAAATATGTGGTATGGAGCAGAATATTTGCGATAACGATATTTCTGGTCCAGCACTTCATTGCTGAGTCTGTCTGAAATGTAATGGAAATTAGGCCAGTTTCAAGACATTGATGTCCAGCTCACAAAACCAATGGTTAAAGGGAATAGTAGCCATTTCTTTTGATTTCTAGGAAGAAGAAAACGCTTACTGACCAAAGACAAAAAGAAAAAAGAGAAAACTCTAGTTACACAATGCTGCTAGTTTATTCCGTTGAAATTCCAGGTGAAAATATTCATACTTCTGTTTTGATGCATAAATTTATATACATTACTTCATTAAATCATAGCTTTCGATTATGCTTTTGATTTCCTTCCAAAGTTAGTGATATATAAAGTGTAGCACTCATTATGTTGGCGATTATGTTTTAGACTTTAATTTCAGTCCGTAGTTACAGACTGTTAAAAGCGTAACACATGATCACGTGTCGTGACGAGATGTGCACGATAAATAAAATGGCATAATATGCATAAATCCTGTATTTAAATGTACAACATACGAAAATATTTAGCTATTATTATTTTGTTTGAACTAAAAAAATCGATGCTTAAAATATACAAATTACTTTGGTAAATATAATCACAGCAATTTTTTCAGAACGTTTGAAAGTTTTCCTTCTCATTTTCTAAAATGTACACTCGTACATCACTACAAAGGTGTAAACATTTATGTATACGTTGGTCTTATGGCAGTTTCCGACAGAGATTGCCTGCCAGAAGTTTAATCCAGATGAGATTTACAATTACTATAAACAAAAGTAGTTCGGGAATAAATTTTGTTTAGAGTATTGGGAACGCTGCGTTACGGAAGCTATCTCTCTTCCACCGTCATCACCTCTTAGCTGTTTGACCCCTCACATATATGCATGTATTTAAATCTGTTGATATGAGCACATGAGTATGTACAATATATACACAAAGGCACACTTACATATATACAATATGTGTATCTATATACATATCTGTACTTATAGTCACGTGAACACACACACACTCGCGCATGCGCGAACACAGACATATACACAGAAAACACGTGTATTAGAAGTTAAAAACTTATTTAGGTTTAAGATACGAATTAACCTTATAATACCCTATTGAGTACATACATTTTTGTACATAGTGAAAAGTCCCAGCATATCACTAATATACACAATGTTTAACACACACGGGCATACATGGAAGCACTCCGTCGGTTACGACGACGAGGGTTCCGGTTGATCCGAATCAAGGGAACAGCCTGCTCATGAAATTAACGTGTAAGTGGCTGAGCATTCTACAGACACGTGTACCCTTAACGTAGTTCTTGGGGATATTCAGCGTGACACAGAGAGTGACAAGGCCGGCCCCTTGAAATACAGGTACAACAGAAACAGGAAGTAAGAGTGAGAGAAAGTTGTGGTGAAAGAGTACAGCAGGGATTACCACCATCCCCTGCCGGAGCCTCGTGTTTTCGCTCAATAAACATTCACAACGCCCGGTCTGGGAATCGAAACCGCGATCCTATGACCGCGAGTCTGCTGCCCTAACCACTGGGCCATTGCGCCTCCACCGGGCATACATACATATTTGTGCGTGAGATAAAGAAAGAAAGAAAAGAGTTTTACTGATTTACATCTTGAGTCCAAATCAGGCGAGATTGACTTTGCCCTTTCATCCTCTTTAATTGAGGAAATGTAGTGCTTCTTAAGGAGCGAGTCGATATGATCGACTGTACACCTTGAATATGATGGCTTGCGCCTAATCAGTAAACTGTGAGAATCGTGAGACCGTTGAAAAAACACACCTTATTTGTTTCAGGATTTCCCTTCCGAGTTCAAATTCCACCGAAATCAATTTATCTTACTTCTTCCCGGGATCTATTAAACTGAGTGCCAGTCTAGCACCTGGGTCCATGGTCTCGACTAACCTTTCCCTTGAAGTCTGTTGGCCTTTTGCCAAACTTTGAGACAAATTATGGCGACGCGCTAGCAGAATCGGTAGCGCGGCAGACAAAATATCTAGCGGTATTTTCTCCAGCTCTTTAATTTCTGAGTTTGAATTCTGCCGAGGCCAACTTTGCTTTCTATCTTTTCGGAATCTATAATATAAGTACCAGTTGAGTACTGGGGTCGATGTAATCAAATTTTCCCTCCAATTTGATGGCCTTTTGTTAATATTATAAAGCATTATTATAATTATTAATTGTGGCTTAAAAGTTGTCTGTAGTTCAGAGGTTAAATACTTTGCAATATTCATTCCTGGAACCCGATTATCCGAATGAAATGTGTGGATGGCATTTTAACAGGAAAACTGCTCTGGGTGTAAGCAAAGGAAATCATGCTGAATAAAATTATGGAGCCTTTTTATTTTGTTTGGATAATCTTGAATCCAGATAATTGATGTTTGGATTACTGGGATTTGATAGTAATTGATTGATGAAACGGTAAAAATGCCTTATAATACGTAGCCATAAACATGGTTGATATTCAAGAAAAATTGACTCGGAAAGAGCGATAGATATATAGATAGATAGATAGAGAGAGAGTGGGGAGAGTGAGTGTGTGTGTGTATCATGTTCATTGAACAGAATAATACCCATAGCAGCGTGCGTGTGTGTGTGTGTGTGTGTGATGTAAGAAATGAATGAAAGAATGTTTTTTGCAGAAATGCAAATTGTTAATTTGTTCTTAGAGAAGTCGATTTGCATATTCATTAAGAATAAGAACGAATTCTCTGTAATTACATGATCTAGTTCATGCTTTACTACATAACATATGTTCTGTCACGGCTGCTAAGACATCTTCTCCAGGTTCGTGCAATCGTTTGATTGAATGAGCAACTAATTTAATGCCAGCTCCACTGGAGACGACATGCTTTTCTCTGCTTCTTTTTCTCCTCTCTCTCTTCACCATTTTTATTTCTTCAAACGTAGCGTCTCTAATCTTGTATATTTTCTCAGTTTTACAAGTTTGCATTTATTTGACCCGTTTGTTTATTATTAATGTTGTTCATATTGTTGTTTATCTTATTTGTTTTTTAATAGGTTTTATGTTTTTCTATTACTGTATCTGTTACATTTTACTGCACAAAGAACCAGATTTATAGTAGACAGCGAGGAAGAACGACAAAAAAAAAGAAAAAGAAAAACATATGTACACTTGAGATTATTACGACTGTATGTTTTCGGTGAACCGAGTCCGCGACACAAATTTCGGATTCCCATTTGGAATTGCTTCACATACGCCTCTAATTTAACGTCACGATTTCTTATCAGTCATTCCTATAAAAACCTGTAATAACAAAAACTGTCTGAAATGTAATTCGCCTACATCCATCCATTCACGATGCTACTACTATTACTGTTGGGTATTGTGTGGCTTTTCCTTCTCTTTATATACGAAGCTGGAGAATGCTATGGTAGCATTTCAATTTTCTACAGTATCTTTTATTGAGGTACATTCCTTGACCACTTCCACTTAAGAACGTTGAAAAAAATAAAGCAAGTATCCACAAAACCCACTACGCATCATCCAATGGACTTTCCCAGGATCATTTTAGTTACATCAAATGACAGAAACTAAGATGTTACAACCAAATATCGTTGCCTCAAGATCTTGCTAAATCTGTCCTGCTCTTTCCGATCTACGGACGAACTAGGAGAAAATTGTAGAGATAGAACGATATAATTAATGACTGTACTGTCATTAAATGTGACAATTTTCGAAATCAAAGACAAAGCAGTCCTGAAATCGAGAATATTTGCATGGTAGCCATTAATGCTGCCCCATTGGTTTCATATTCCTTTTTAAGGAAATGAAAAGGGCCTGTAATTTCAAAAAAATTGAAGAAAGATTATCGTTCTGTGGTTGATAAAATAAAGTACCAGTCAAGTACTAGTGTGAATGACTTTGACTTATTCTCTCCCACCAAAATTGCTGCTTTTTGTATCTGTCATCGTCAAGGCTCGAACTTACAAAAACTGTAAGCGCATCGAACAAAATACTTACCGTCTTATCTTCCGACTTTTTTCGTTCTAAGTTCTAATCCCGTCGAGATCAACTCTATCTTTCATCCTTTCGGAGTCAAACACTAAGGTCGATGAGATCGACTTACCCTCCCCTCAATTTGCTGGCATATGCCTAGATTTTTAAAAAAATCATTAGCATTAGTGTTATAAGTGGATTGGCAGAGTCGTTAGAGCGCCGGTAGGAATGATCTGCAAGTTTCCTTCTCACACTCCTCCTCACATTCGGAATTCATATGTCGCCAAATTCAACCTTGCCATTTATCTTTTCTATACTATTTGGCTATGTGGTAAGTACCTTGTTTACCAACCACAAGGTCCCAGGTTCACTCCCAATGCGTGGCACCTTGAGCAAGTGTCTTCTACTATAGCCCCGGGCCGACCAAAGCCTTGTAAGTGGATTTGGTAGACGGAAACTGAAAGAAGCCCGTCGTATATATGTATATATATATATATATATATATATATATATATATATATGTATGTATATGCGTGTGTGTGTGTTTGTGCCCCTAGCATTGTTTGACAACCGATGCTGGTGTGTTTATGTCACCGTTACTTAGCGGTTCGGCAAAAGAGCCCGATAGAATAAGTACTGGGCTTACAAAAGAATAAGTCCCGGGGTCCAGTTGCTCGATTAAAGGCGGTGCTCTAGCATGGCCGCAGTCAAATGACTGAAACAATTATTGATATTATTATTGATGCATTGGTACAACAATTAGAACGCCCCAAAAATATTTTGCGCTAATTGAGTTCAAATCCTGTTGCAATCAATGATAACTTTCATTCTTCTGTGGTCGATTAAAATTCCAGTTAAGTAATGTGGGTAGGGGTGTGATAATGTATTTTACTGGTTTCTTACCCGAATTTCTGGCTCTGCGCCTATTGTTAGAAGTTAATATTCCGTCGAAAACGACTTTGTTTCGTCTTCCATCGTGTTCTGTGTTCAACTACCAATAAATAACATAGATTTACCGTGGGATTAATAATAGTTTTAGGTGTTCATTTTGTCTTCGATTTCTTAACAGACATTCCTATAAAAACCTGTAATATCAATAACTGTCTGAAATGTAATTCATCTGCATCCATCCATTCATGAGGCTACTACTATTACTGTTGGGTATTGTGTGGCTTTTCCTTCTCTTTATATGTGAAGTTGGAGAATGTTATGGTAGTATTGTGTGGAGTCTATTGCTTTTTATTTTCATGTTTTGTACACACTCACATATATATATGTGCATGTTTTTGTGTACAGTCCATGAAGAGAAGCAACCAGATTTTAATTGAAGTATCATTCGATATATTCAAACTTAGCATCAAATTTATTTTTGCTAAAGAAATATTGACAGTGACTTTGAAGTTTCGACAATTTGCTAACGCCGATCTCAGCGAAATGACGAAGTGACAACATGTCTTACACACTCGCACGCATACACACACACATTCACTTACACACACACATGCACTTACACACACACACACACACACACACATGTACACACACTGACGTACACGCTTACTTCTGGAATCATTACCAGAATCAGTTGTCTTCTGTCCCACCGACATTGCCTCCATATTTGGTGAATTCCATCATCACAACCGTCGCTGTACTTATCAATGTTTACTATTTCGTTACCACCAACAACACTCTAGCCACTACTATCATGCCTATCATCATCATATTAGGATACTCCAAAGATTGGAGTCGAATACATTATTGTGTGTGTATGTGTGTGTGAGAGAGTGTGTGTGTTTGTGTGTGTGTGTGTGTGTCTGATTTCTGTCTATTTTACAGAAATCTTATTTCGTGACTTGTATTTTTGGAGATTCTTGATAGAGTTTTGGAAAACAATATCGGATGGAGGGATAATGAAAGGAGACAAACCTACACACAAGCGTGCGCGCACACATGCATTCATATACAGACACGTTCTCATTTATAGAATATAAAACCTCATTGTAAATAAATAACTGAACTGCTTCATTAAAGATCAAACGAAAGAGAAATTTTCTTCGGAATTTTTCATTAACTCCGAATCTGAAGCACCCATCCCACGTTCACACTATTTTAAGATATTCTGTCACCTTCAACACTATCTTCCTCGCCTTTGGAATCGTTAAGATAAACATAATTTATTTTGAGCAGTATCATTCTGTGTATGCTTGTGTGTGTGTGTGCGCGTGTGCCTGTCTGAGTGTGAGAGAAACAATAGTAGTTAATTGAACGCACAATGTACAGCTATGTCTAAGAGAAAACTTACTGTAATTTCAGGATGGGCTTCATTGTGGGTATTTCAAGGTTCAAGGCTTCATAGAGACTAATTTTTTTTATAGGGAGCTGGGAATCCCGCTGCCTGAAGATTCCACATCCAAGTGAATCCATTAGTCATAGAACATGATTCCTTTTCTCTTGATTCTATTTAATACAAATATAATTTTTTAATTCTTTCCTCTTTATTTTTATTTTTCTTCCACCCTTCTGAAGTACATTTCCGTTTTCACACGCTTCCTATACTTTTCTTCCCAACTTTCCTCCTGATGAAGCACTCATATCAGAAACGTTAAGACTTTTCCCTTGTTTAAGCATTAAACTAGAACACGTTCGAACATGATACAACTTGCCCCTTTCTGTGTTGACTTTTCACAGACAGCAGACGAACCTGTGCAGTTCCCGAGTTGTATCTACGATATATGAAAAGCCCACTTTGAGCGACTCCATCACAATGTCAAGACGATATTGTTAAGCAATTTGGGTCAAGATGGAAATTAATGATATCATGACACAACTGGAAACGTATTGTGACTAGCGGTGTATAACAGCATCTGATCACCTGGTCGATATTGTGATACTATGACATTGGCAATTACTACTACGTTTCGCTTTGACTTGGATAATTCAAACAGTACCACGGTTAAACTTCGAAGTCGCTGCCGATGAAATTAAAATGTACACATACACACTCATACACACACACACAAACGCCCGTGTGTGTGTGTGTGTGTGTGTGTACATATGTCTGTATGTATGCATATAGACGCTCATCACACGTACATCTCCATTTGTTGAAGAATTATCTCTGAGAAAGCTTCATTTGTCTTTCACTTTGCGTTCTGTTTTGTCCTGTAATTCTTCCCTATTTTCATTTATTTCTTCTTGCATTTTTTTCAGTTTTCCACCCGTTCCTCTTCTCTACATTTTCTGTATTTTTCTTCAAGCATTCTATACTGTCCCATTATTCTCCATTTTTTATTCTTTTTTCCCATTATTTCGTCTAATTCCATTTTTTTTCTCTATTTCCCTCTACTCTCTCACTATTATCGTCATCATCACCATCATCATCATCTTCTTTCATTCATTTGTATTTTTCTTTTTTCCTTCTTTTTCTATTCTACTTTCTTTTGTTTTCAGACTACTTATATCATCCTGAAACAATTTCATAGATTCTTAACCATATCTCTTTGACCTTGATATGATAGCTTGAAGGAAGAACCGTAAGTTAGGGGAAGAGATGAGACAAGCGGATATATATATATATATATATATATATATATATATATATATATATATGTCTGTATGTGTGTGTGTGTGTGTGTGTGTAAAAGAAAGAAGTTAAAATTGCTAACATAACAACCATAATATTTCCCAGATTACTTGGTTTCCGGTATATATTTTTTTTAATTATTTTACTCCCTTTTTTGAGAAATTTTGAATAAAAATATAAAATGTTTCATCTCGTGCTTCAAGACCTGTCATTAGTGATATACTTGAGTACTTGTGCGAGCGCACATGCGTATCAGTGATGGAGGTGATAGAGTGGTCGAGAGAGAAAGGGTGGGTGACAGAACTCAATGATGTGTGCTTGTAAGTGATAAGAAGGAAATATTTACGCATATGTATGAGTATATGTATTTGAAAAATTAAGCTTTACGAGGTTGTTTGTCGTAAGCATACATCTACTTGTAAATGTATTTTCTGTGAAAATTATTATTTCTTTTTTTATATATCATTCTTTAAAAGCTTCTATAAAGAAGGATCTTGTTTCTAAGAAATGCAGCTTCATCACTGGAATTTAGATCACTACAACAGTAAATAGTGGCATCTCAAATTTGCCATGCATATTTTTTCTGCTTCTCGTTCAGGTTGAATTAGTTAAGTACATATTTGAGTATCTGTTTTGTTGCCTGGAAACCTTAGTATTTATTTGTTGTTTTTTGTGTGTATTTCGTCTCGGATAGCCCAATGATTATGTAAATTTATCATCTGTGCAAATGTAAATTTATCATCTGCTTTTGAGAAGGTGTGAGTTTATAAGCTGATGCTTCTTAATTTTTTTTCTTCTCTGATGTAATGTATATTTTTTGTGTATGGTTATATATTTGGATACACCTAGATTATTTGTCATGTTTGTAGTTTCTGCATACATTGTATGCGTGCATGTGTGTGTATGAGTGTGTGTATACATATATGTATCTATATCCGTATACTTGTGCATTCGCGTGTGCATATATATAAATATATTTATGTCTGTGTATATGTGTTTGTGTGTATATATTTATGTATAGTATGCCTTTGTGTACACACACACACACACATATATATACATATATATATATATATATATATTTATATATATAAAGTTAATCCAAACAAGAAAGCGCAAAAAAACACAACAACGCGAGGACGTGATACAAATAAAGTATTATTGGACGCTCAGGAAAGAAGGAGGGTTAAACGTTTCGAGCGGAGCTCTTCGTCGGAAACACAGGAGAAGGAAAGATCCAGAGAAGGGAAGACAGAGGAAAAAAATCGCCAACGGTACATACGCGGTCACATTATATATATATGAGTATGCTTTTGTGTGTGTATATATATATATAAGTGTCTCAAACTCGATACAGCAACTGAACAATCACTTCAATTGCCAACAGACTATAGATTTTATTTTAGCTGAAAAATGCTTTCTTTACTTTAGGAAATTTGCTAATATATAGAAATGATGTGAAAGCAGAATTAATACATACCAGTGTCTATATTAATTTATATATATATATATATATATATATATATAGTTCAAATTTATAGAAAAAAACAATTGCGAAGACAGGTGTAGGAACAACAAACAAAAGTATTAGTTTGGTACTCGAGAAAAATGGAAAAGTTTTTTATGTTTCGAGCACACGCTCTTCAACAGAAAGGAATAATAGGAAACAGAGAGAGAATGAAAAAATAAAGTGTGTTGACTTCAGTAGTCAAACATATACATGTATATTTCCCTTATCGTATTACAATATGAAAAACAAATTTAGAGAGCTTAATCCTATATATCCAAATGAATAAGATGATTAAGGATGGATTAGATTTGATCATGGATTAGCTGAATCCAGTCCGATCTTCCATTACAAACAAGAACAAGGAAATGCAACATAAATTTGTTCTAAAACAGGAAAGTTTTGTATTGCTTCGTAAGGTCAGTAACAAAGTGAAGTTTCATTTATAACCCGTTCCAATGTGACGGAGCTCTGCATACTGAGACTTGATAGTCTTGCTTTCACGACAGCAGGGTTTGGAGTACCTGATTATGGAACCAGTGCTGGTCTAGTTGAGTTATGTGGTGGATGTGCGTAGATGAGCCAGTGTCTAAAAGGTTAAGTAGCAGTTAAAAGTTGTTTCAAATGCCATAGAAAGCTCCAACAGGAAACTCCAGATCCAAGAAACACTAAGGGTTTTGTTGCTTACAACTGTTTTCATCTCCTTTGAGATATTGTGAGCGAGACTGACTATTTGATTGGTTTAGTTTTTGTTTTGTTTTTTGCTATGGGATATACCGCCGCAAGTTAAGTACTTGTACTTGTGACGGCGTTCACCCAGGGCGGGTTGAGCGGACTTCTTCTCTGGTCCTGACGGCATCATGAACCATGGCGGTCCGCGCTCGACGGTCCTGTGCGAGGTCACTGGAGATAGCGAGCCATTCACGGTTCCATCTGCGCTGACCGACCACCTGCGGACCTGAAAGTTCAGAGAGGTCCTCCTTTATCGTCGTTGCCCGAGTCTTCAGCTGCCCGCCCTTGCGTTTGTGCCAGTTGGGAAGTGGAGGAGGACATCGCGAATCAGCTCACCCTCTGGACGCCGGGCCGCATGACCGAACCACGATAAGCCCCTTAAAGATAATAGAAGTCAACTAGGTACACCCTTAACCAGAGAGAATCACCAAGCTCGTATAAAATGTCTGTACCAAATTTTAGTCTTTATAAAGATGCACACTCACGAAACTCGAGAATTCGACTTACATCATTTATAAGACATCTTTGTTCTTTTTGCCCACAACCTGGTCAAAAATATCTCCGATTAAAGTTCTTCCAACCATGACTATCTCATATGTTGATATAGCTGCGTAGCAGTGACTATTGTCCGCCACATCTCTTTTCAAAACTGTAGTATGTGATTTGGAGAGGATTCGGTTGCCATATTTAGCAGATTAAGCGACAGCATACAAACTACCTATTTGACTCGAAAATCCATTCCATATATGTGTGTGAATCTCCTTTACGTATATTTTTCATGTAAATATATTTCTTTTACATACGTGTACTATATCTATTGCATCTCTCGGCTATGTTTGTTTCTCCTCCTCCTCTCTCTTTCCCTAAAGACATACAATGAACTATAATTGTGCCTCAAAAGAAACATTCTCAACCTCGAATAAATTTTTCATTTCCCAATTTTATTCCCTATGTTTATATATATGTTTCCTTATTTATTCACGTTCTTTTGCTTTCTTACCTAATTTTTATCTCTGTGATGACGGTGGCGCGTGCAGCCTATGTTTTTTCAACTATTTCTATCTGGCGGACATATGTGCGATACGAGTGCAGTTACGATGTTTTCAATGAAGTTTGTTGCAAAAAGAAAAAGAAATAAAAATATCAAAAGACTTATTATTATTATTATTATTATTATTATTATTATTATTATATTATTATTATTATAATTATTATTATTATTATTATTGTTTACTGCCTACGGCAAAACAACTGACTTGTATATGTTTTTGTTCTGCGAACTTTTAAGGATTAACTTTTGCCGACACGACCACCGACAGTTTCTATGGATTCAGGATCTTATAGATATTAGACCCATAAGCAGTATTAGATTTTTTTTTATTACTTATTTAGCATTCGATTCGTCGCCATTTTTTTATTTTGAAATAATCCTGTATGTGTGGGTGTGTGTATGCGCGCGCGTAGTAACGGACTCTCTATCTTTCTCTCCCTCACGCCTCTCTCTCTCTCTCTCTCTCTCTCTATATATATATATATATATATATATATATATATATATATTCATGTATACACACACACATATATATATATATATATAGTTTATATTCTTTAATTTGAAACCCGATAGATAGTGACCAATGATGCAAGAAAAATACACGTAAGATAATAAAAACTCCAAACGGTAGTAAAATTAATCTTTGAGTTCAAAGTTAATGGTATCACTCGAGTTAGGGAAGCCACTGAAGAAAATGGTGATAAGGAGAAACTTGGAATAATGGCAGTGATGGTTTCGTCACAACAATAAGGAAATTAATTCTAAAGTCTTCCTTCCTAAAATACCACTCTCTCTCTCTCTCACTCTCTCTCTCTTTCTCTCTCATTCATCTGCACAGGCAAAATCAAGCATGCGAGCCCTCTCTTCTCTTAGACACATAATATGTATGCTCACAGCGGTGTAAAACTCGAGTCGTGAGATAAATATTCACTTTAAATAATCATACGTGTGTGTGTGTGTGTGTGTGTGTGTGTGTGTGATATTGCATTTTGGTACTTTGGAGGCATTGAGAAATTTGAGAATAATTACCTATATACGTAATTGCTGAAATACAAATGCACGCGCGTGTTTGTATATATTTCCTTCACTCATATATATATATATATAAACAAAGATAAATGCGATACAATAAAATTAATATTAAGACCCCCTTCGGTCATGAATGACCATGGGTTTGCACCTAGAAAGTTACCCTCCTAGACAAGTCCGGGCAAGGTTGTTTATGGAAGGCCAGCAGTCGCCCATGCATACCAGCCTCCCCTCTCCACGCCACCAGTGTTATCCAAGGGAAAGACAAAGGTCGATACAGCTTGGCACCAGTGACGTCGCAACTCATTTCTACAGCTGAGTGAACTAGAGCAACGTGAAATAAAGTGCCTTGCTCAAGAACACAACACGCAGCCCGGTCCGGGATTCGAGCTCACAACCTCACGATCGTAAACTCGACGCTCTAACCACTGAGCCATGCGCCTTCACATGTATATATATATATACATATGGAAGAGGATGCGTGGCGTTCAGTCATATAATAATAGAAATAATATATATATATGCATATGAATATGTACATACATCTATACATATATATGTATATGTATGTATGTATGTATGTATGTATGTATGCATGTGTAGACACAGGACGTCACGAGATGTGCACAGCAAAAATGTTCGAAGCACAAGTACATGGAACATGAACTATTCTTTCGGACAACGTGTCTTCTACTATATTCTCGGGTCAAGTGTCTTCTACTATATTCTCGGGTCAACCAAAGCCTTGTGAGTGGATCTAGTAGACAGAAACTGAAAGAACCTCGTCGTATATATGTAAATATATGTATATGTTTATGTGTGTTTTTGTGTCTGTTTGCCCCCCCCCCCGCTACTATCGCTTGACAACCAATGCTGGTGTGTTTATATCCCCGTAACTTAACGGTTCCGCAGAAAAGACCGGTAGAATAAGCACCATGCTTACAAAGAATAAGTCCAGGGGTCGATTTGTTCGCCTAAAAGGCGGTGCCCAAGCATGGCCACAGTCAAATGGCTGGAACATGTAACAGAATAAAAGAACACCCCCCTCCATACACACACATATATATATACCTATTTCTTTAGTTCCCTCAAGGGGCTACACACAGGTGACAAACAAGGACAGACAAACGGATTAAGTCGATTATATCGACACCGGTGCGTAACTGGTACTTAGTTAATCGACCCCGAAAGGATGAAAGGCAAAGTCGACCTCGGCGGAATTTGAACTCGGAACGTAACGGCAGACGAAATACGGCTACGCATTTCGCCCGGCGTGCTAACGTTTCTGCCAGTTCGCCTTATATATATATATATATATATATACACACACACACACACACATACACACACACCTATATATATATACCACGGCTCCTAACATACGGGTAAATAAACTTTGTGCGCGTCAGAAGTTTCAACTAATATTTCACCGGCTTTTATTTATAGATACGTCAACATTTGAGCAAATTCGTAAAAATACGCGTGCACTCACCCCACCACCCCACACAAACACACATACACGTGCTTATTTAAACATATTTATATGGTGCCTCGAGTATATCTGCTGCCATTGTGTGTATATGATTATAATCAGCTGTTCCATTTCCACTTCAGTAACGTCATTAATATACTTCACAGTGGGTATGAACGGCTATTTTACTCAGGTTGTCTTCTTTAAATTTGATCTGCACGTTGAACATTAGACCAGTTCGACATGATTATTTGTCATTATATGCAAGTGTGTGAGCGTGTTTGATACTGAAAAATTGATGAGTCAGACTAACGTATTTAAATATTTAGACAGGGAAAATTAATGCTTGGTTCAATTTATTTTGCAATTTTTCTTTTGCTGCCTCTATCCATGTATTCTTCCAATTTCTTGCAATAACGTAAGTACGTTGGAGAGAAGGCTTCACTGCAAAGTGATGTCTGTTCTCTAAGAAAAAAGGTTCATTAAAATGGCATTAACGGAGGTTAGAATCACGAATCGGGTGCGAATTAAAATGGTAATGCTCATCTCTTTTAATAGCTATGTGGACTAATATATTTGAACTCAGAACATTTAGATAAGAAACCATCGTCGATTTTACAATGCTATTGTGGTTGAATACAATGTATTGTATCTATTGTAGTGTACCCATTTACAGTGAACAGAACTAAGCTGTCGAAAGTGGAGTATCTTGGCCATGAAGAAACATAATCTCTTTGTCGGGATACACATCATTGCCCCTACGCTGATAGCTTAGTCGACTCTGCTATCTTAGTTCTTTGAACAAATATGAATTTAAATACCCCCTGAGCCTTTGAAGACAGGTGCTTGACTCCGGTTTCGGAGAGAAAAATGGACTAGAGATAACATTTTATTTCAGGATAGAACATGAATATATGAGAGTTCACACTCCCAGATAAGTTACAGAAGTCATACGTGTGTTTTTTTACCCCAAACTGGGGGAATAAAAGAAAAGAGCAATAAATAAACAAGCAAGTTGTTGGCTATTAAGCCCATCGAAAATAAAGAGTGAGATAAACAAATATTTATTCTTATGTAATTTAATATAATAATAGCTTATCGTAAGTACAATGCTACGTATTCGGCAAAGTAACATATACAGCAAAACAAAAAAAAACAAGAAGGTCATATATAATGTAATATTCAAAGATAGTTTTATCAGTGATCTAAATTTCGGGATGAGAGATCATAAAAACAAAATCGTTATTGTTGGGGAAATGGGGGTAGAGGACGCAGTGTTCGTCACTAATAGCTAAGATACTCTCTTTTACTCTTTTACTTGTTTCAGTCATTTGACTGCGGCCATGCTGGAGCACCGCCTTTAGTCGAGCAAATCGACCCCGGGACTTATTCTTTGTAAGCCCAGTACTTATTCTTTTGCCGAACCGCTAGGTGACGGGGACGTAAACACACCAGCATCAGTTGTCAAACAATGCTAGGGGGACAGACACACACACATATATATACGACAGGCTTCTTTCAGTTTCCGTCTACCAAATTCACTCACAAGGCATTGGTCGGCCCGGGGCTATAGCAAAAGACACTTGCCCAAGATGCCACGCAGTGGGACTGAACCCGGAGCTATGTGGTTGGTTAGCAAGCTACTTACCACACAGCCACTCCTGCGCCAGATATGCATATATATATAGATGTGTGTGTGCATATATATATATATATATATATATATATAATATATATATATATCTGTAATGTAATATGTGACAATTATTCGGTAGCCATGATAAAACTCTGAGTTTCGGATGTCGGAATGGAAATCCACGCCACCATCTCTTCAGTTATCCAGTCATAGCATTTTTTTCGATGGCCGGATAACTGAAGAAATGGCGGCATGGATTTCCACCCCGACATCCGAAACTCAGTTTTATCATGGCTACCAAATAATTGTCACATATTACATTTACAAATAAATTCCTCTATTTACATAATATCGAGGTCTCTTTCATTCTTTTGTTGTCTTACCATTTTTATCAATATATATGTATGTATGTGTGTTTATATATACATATATATGTGAGTGGGTATGTATGTATGTATATATATATATACATGTAAAAAGTACTAATAATATAATAATTTGAATTTGAAAAATTTGTTATTAACTAACTTTTCATGTATTTATACTTAATAATCAATTATTAAAAGTATCCATCTATATATATATATATATATATATATATACAATTGTCTATATACGTATATATGTACCTCTTTCTATATATACATATGTGAGTGTATATATGTATGTATGTGTGTGTGTGTATAGCTTTTCGTGTATATTGATTTCGTTGGCGTGACTTAATTCAAGACTATGTTGTTGACGTCTAGACAGTGTTTTGAGAAAAGTCACAATAAAACAAGTTGCATTTTACGGCATCAAATAATATATCTCTCGTTCTCCATTTCCCTTTCTCTCCCTTTCTCTCTCATGTGTACATTTGTAGGAGACATAGGTTTCTTTTTATTAGGTGTATGATACATTCCGGAGCTGTTCATTTTTCGCATGGCCTAACAATAGTATTTTTTTAAATATTTTTTCTGTTTCTATCTCGTTTCAGGTAAGTCACTGATATTCTCAATATCAGAAAGTGTAATGGCCCTCTTTCACCCTTGGTAATTTCTGGGTAAGTAGTTGTTTATATTCGTACGATGAAGATGATCTTGGTTGTAGACATAATAGAATGTACATCCAAGTAATATCATATGGTGTTAAAGAAAACCAAACCTTTTCATCTAAATTTATTTAAGCAATTCGCCTTCCATACTTTCATACTTCCACTTGAGTTTAACTTTGAAATCTGTAATAGACATCGTTTTGATCGTATTGAATTACGACAGATACTAAAACACAGAAGTCAGACTAAATCGATTACATTGCCTTACATTCATATACAAATTCCCTCGGGCAGGCTCGCATTACGTTATACGCAAACTAGTTGAGCACAGGGTTCACTAAAATTGGAGGGGCATGGTGCCTCAAGTAACTTAAGCAAAATTACTTAATCCTATGAAAAACACGAAACGGATATTCAGTAAAGGAGCGCGTAAAGTTAACTTCCTGAACAAACAATGATAGAAAATGTTTGCTGAAAGACTTGTGTGGAATTATGTCTTGCCACATGGTTTGGTGTGGAATGTTTCAAACTTTGCTCAGTAACACGCTTGATCGTAAATCTATACATTTCTTGTTTGCAAGTTATTAATTATAATTTTTCGACGAGGGCTGATGGCTGGAGAATGTTGTAGAAAATATTGAAGAAGTATGTGATAGTTATAGTGAGAGAAAGCAGTGCATATTGTAGGAGAGGTCTAGGACTCTGAATACTCCTTTCCGCAGACCAGTTATCTGTTTCTGAATTCTATCCTTGGGATTTTAATTGTGAAATTTTTTATCGCTCATTCAGTCGGGAAGGCAAGTAATGCCTGTGACTATCTAACAGAAACGTTCTGTTTCATGAGTTAGAAGGGGAAAATAAATCTGCAATTAGAATCCTAGAGCGACAGCTTTCCAAGAGAGTGCACTCCGCTAAAGGCACCCGAAGTGCCAGATGATGTTGAAAGTGTGACTGGTTAAGTCTACCATTCTGGTAGATCTCGGCTGGATTTGAACTCAGATGGGGAAGATCTGGAAAAAGATAATGCAAGATATCACACAAGATACCTTATCCGTTATTTATCTTTATTGATTCCAGAAGGATGAAAGGCAAATTAATCATGGCGCGATTTCAACTCAGGAAGCAAAGAACCAAAATATGTACCTTAAGAAATTTTGTTAAACGTTCTAAGGCGTTTGTCAGTTCTAAGGCCTTGTACATCGTTCTCTCCATCGATCTGGCTGCTTCAAGAATTACAGGTCTAACATAACCGAAACATATCTTGAGTCGTCACTGTGAGATTATTGTTGTTTTCACCAACTTCTTTATTTCCATTTTAATTAATTGGGATTTCGAAACCCATTTCAAAACAACATTTTGGGTTTCGAATTGTCTCCTTTATTTTGGTTTGAACCAGTGTTTAAAAAATTGTTTGCCTTTACTCAATATAGGTATAGTCTTGATTAATTAAAGTTATCATATTCATCGCATTAACTGTGAACCCATATTTTACAAAATATTTTTAATTTGAGAGGTCATTCTTGTTTTTTTTTTTTTTTTTTTGTTTTTTACCTGCTAACATATTTCATCCTTTATCTATACTAGACGCGAATGTCTCCAGGTATCATATTTCAATATGTGAATTAATATACTTGAAATGATTTCAGAACCCTAATTTTTAACAAAACATGTCTTGGTTTAAATCTAAATATGTCACGTTCCATTATTTCTACTCATTTCACTACGTAAACTCTTTCTTTTTGCCTGTTTGCAAATTTGTTGCTGTACATTATCATTATCATCACCATCATCATCATTATTATTATTATTATCATTAAACTTTTCTGTACTCACGTTTATTTATCTATAGCTTCATAACTTATTTATTTATTTACTTTCATTTTACTTTAACTATAAAACAACGTTTATCAAACTGCATTTGACGTGCCTACATATGGACGAAAAACATGCATAAACTAAAAAAAGCAATCGGAGAGCGCAGACCTCCGCCAAACAGCTCATATCCACCCATATACGCGCATGCTGAAATCGCCTAATTTCCCAAACCAACGCCGGCAAAAACATAACCTCCTTGGTGGGGGTAAAAAAAAAATAACACACCCATGCGATTTTAAGAAAAGAAAAAAAAAACCTTTAAAAACAGGTATCATCTGAAGCAGTTCACAACCACCAACATAATCAACAGCATTGTCATTGCTTCCACTTCAACCACATACACCGCCATCAATATTATCATGACGGTTACCTTGACAGTCACTTTCACCACCACAACCAGTATAACCACTGCAATACCACCACCATCACACAAGTAACACTATCATCAACACCACTATTACCGCCATCACCTCAGCATCACACATCACACCGCTCCTGTCACCATTATAACCACCGACACTATTTTATCCTCTTCTCATATTTATCTCGACCATCTTCTTCATCAACACTGTCTCTAAACAGCAACGCCACCGTAGCTTACGTGGAAACGATGTGTTTCCACGTAACCAAGTCCACCACCAACACACACACACCACACACACACATATATATATAAGTGCAGGTGTGGCTGTGTGGTAAGAAGATTGCTTACTAACCAACATGATTCCGGGTTCACTCCCTCTGCATGTCACTTTGGGCAAAGTGTCTTCTACTATAGCGTCGGGGCGACCAAGTGGATTTGGTGGACGGGAAGTGAAATAAACCCGTCGTGTATATATATATATATATATATATATATATATATATATATATATATATATATATATATTGTGTGTGTATTTGGCCCCCACCACCGCTTGACAACCAATGTTGGTGTGTTTACATCCTCGAACAAAAGAGACCGATAGAATAAGTAACAGGCTTAAAAAGAAAATTAGTACAGGGGTCAATTAGCTTTACTAAAATTACCCAAGACATTGCTCCTTTATAATGATTGAATCAACTAAAAGACGAAAGATCAGACGTGGCCATGTAGGAAGAAACTTGCTTCCCAAACGCATGGTTCTGAGTTCAGTTCCACTGTGCAGCATCTTAGGCAAGTGTTTTCTACTATTGCTTCGGGCCGACCAAAGCCTTGTGAACGGATTTGATAGACGGAAACTGAAAGAAACATTTATATATGTATGTCTGTCTATCTATCTATCTATCTATCTATCTATCTATCTATCTATCTATCTGTGTATTTCTGTCTGTGTTCGTCCCACTACCAACGCTTGAAAACCGGTGTTGGTGTGCTTGCATCTTCGTAATTTATCGCTTCGGCTAAAGAGGCCCATAGAATAAGTACCAGGCTTTAAAAATAGGTCTTGGGATCGACTTATTTGACTAAAGATTCAAGGCAGTGCCCCAGCATGAATAATGATAACAATAATATTTGTTATTTCTACTCTAGGCATAAGGCCTTGAAAATTTGTGGGGCAAGGGGGCTAGTCGATTATATCGATCCCAGTGTGTAACTGGTGCATATTTCATCGACCCCGGAAAGATGAAGGGCAAAGTCGACATCAACGGAATTTGAACTCAGAACGTAGTGGCAGGCGAAATACAGCTAAGCATTTCGCCCGGCGTGCTAACGATTCTGCCAGCTCGTGATAATATACATACATAAACACACACTATAAGTGATTTTTTTTTAAAATTCTTTAAGCCATTGCACTACTAGGGAACCTACTGCAAGGTTTTAATCCAGCAAATCAATTCCAGTATTTGTTATTTTTAAACCTTTCACTTATTCTATCAGTGGTTTTTACCGAACTGTTAAGTTACGGGGATTTAATAAATTAACACCAGTTGTCAGCGGTGAAGGACAAACTCAAAAGATACACACTCACACACACACACACACACACACACATACACACACTCACACATACACATATTCGAAGGACTTTCATACAGTTTCCGTCTACCAAATTCACTCACTTAGTATTGGGGGCTACAAAGTGTCATGCGGTGGAACTGTATCCGAAACCATGTTGATGCGAAGCAAACTATCTTAGCACACAGCCATAAGAGTGAGCGCGAGAAGAGTGAGAGAGAGAGACGGACTGGTAGGCACAGGATCACTCATTCGTTTCTGTGGTCGATTCTGTTGTGTGACAGTGCTTCACTGAGGAGGTCTAATAAAACCGAAACATATCTTGAGTTGTCATTGTGTGATTATTGTTGCTTTCACCAAATTGCCCTGTGTCCCTTGTTGACCAGTGCTTTGTGACTGAAAATTGGTAGACAAAAATTGTGCAGACGCTCCTTATATATAATACCTGTGTCTTTCTATCTCCGTCCAATGTCCCTATGTTTACTTTACATTTAGTTTCTTTGCGCCCAAAAGTAACGAAACCGTCGATAAATATAGATCGCTGAAATAAGTATCGAAGGAAAATAGGTAATAGTGTTGATTTTAATTGAACAAAACCCCCTTCATGTTGGTATTCTACTAGTAAAATGATGTAGGAGTGTACAATAATGATATTCATACAAACTCAAAACAAACGCTTTTATACTTGCGCTTTCATTCATAGCCCCCTCCTCTCTCTCTCTCTCTCTCTCTCTCCTCTCTCTCTCACACACACACACACGCAAACACACGCATACACAAACAGACACACGCACACACACACGAATGAAAATGGAAAGATACCAATGTGGTTTGCCACAAGAAAATTCCATTCATGAAAACACTTTAAAGCGATAAAGAAAAAAGAGAGAAGGTGGGAGAGGAGGAAATTATGGAAAAGGAAGGAAAAGAGATGATCTTAAGGAGGCGAATGGGATGTTGGCAGTGGAGAGAGGCAAATGTAAATCTATCTTCTGTTTATATTTATCTTTATGAAAACACATATTCTCTCTTCCGCGTGTAGACACACACTCACACATACTCATCCACACATATACACACACACACACGTGCCTGTGTATACATTATATGTTATTTTTTGTTATAATTCGTAAAATATATCCGCATGCGCGTGTGTGAGTGCCTATTTACACAGATATATATATATATATATCTATATATATATATATGCATGTATAAATGAAACGTGATAGAATAGGCATATATATACAATTAAGCTATACTCTCTGCTCTTGTTGAAGTACATTTCTACAAGCAGTATATGCGTCCCAGCTGACGATAAAGAAGAAGGGTAAGAAAGAAGGAAGGGAAGAGAGAGATCAATAAGAATCCTTAATAGCAACGAATGTAGTACACGAAAAGGGATGGAATCAGTAAAAGTTAGTATAGATAGGGAACAGAGGAAGTGGTTAGATGGATGCCACGAGCAAAGATAGTACCTATTTCTTTATTACCCACAAGGGACTAAACACAGAGGGGACAAACAAGGACAGACATAGGTATTAAGTCGATTAGATCGACCCCAGTACGTAACTGGTACTTAATTTATCGACCTCGAAAGGATGAAAGGCAAAGTCGACCTCGGCGGAATTTGAACTTACAACGTAACGACAAGCGAAATACCTATTTCTTTATTACCCACGAGGGGCTAAACACAGAGGGGACAAACAAGGACAGACATAGGTATTAAGTCGATTAGATCGACCCCAGTACGTAACTGGTACTTAATTTATCGACCTCGAAAGGATGAAAGGCAAAGTCGACCTCGGCGGAATTTGAACTTACAACGTAACGACAAGCGAAATACCTATTTCTTTATTACCCACGAGGGGCTAAACACAGAGGAGACAAACAAGGACAGACATAGGTATTAAGTGGATTACATCGACTCCAGTGCGTAACTGGTACTTAATTTATCGACCCCGAAATGATGAAAGGCAAAGTCGACCTCGGCGGAATTTGAACTCAGAACGTAACGACAAGCGAAATACCTATTTCTTTATTACCCACAAGGGGCTAAACATAGAAGGGACAAACAAGGACAGACATAGGTATTAAGTCGATTACATCGACCCCAGTACGTAACTGGTACTTAATTTATCGACCCCGAAAGGATGAAAGGAAAAGTCGACCTCGGCGGAAATATGAACTTACAACGTAACGACAAGCGAAATACCTATTTTTTTTACTACCCACAAGGGGATAAACACAGAGAGGACAAACAAGGACAGACATAGGTATTAAGTCGATTACATCGACCCCAGTGCGTAACTGGTACTTAATTTATCGACCCCGAAAGGATGAAAGGCAAAGTCGACCTCGGCGGAATTTGAACTCACAACGTAACGCAGACGAAATACCGCTAAGCATTTCGCCCGGCGCGCTAACGTTTCTGCCAGCTCGCCGAGCAAAGATAGTACCGTAGAATCAAGACGTGTGTGTGTGTGTGACGGAAAGAGATGGTGAGAAAGAAACGCAATAAACTAATTGTATATCTAGAAATGTAATGATCTAGTGGATAAGGTATTTGACTTATATCTGTTTGGTTTTCTGTTCATGCCTGTTGGATTGTATTGGAGCCCCCGTTCTACTTTGTCTTGCTTCCCCTGTGTCGTGGATACATACAAGATTTTATCTGTGTGATAAATTACCGATTATGTTATATATATGATCTATGTCGATTCCTCGTTACGAACTCTAAACCTCTGTACCTAATATCCTTTGAAAAGCCACGTTACGCATCCTTGTTTTCATTTCCGTTTAATATAATTAAAGTGAAAGTCTGTCGCGACCCTATACGATCATTAGGCAGGATCTTATCTTGGTGTCTGTTGCCTTTAATCGACAGAGAGTGGCAAAGAACTCCCAAAAACATGCTCAACCACACATAGACATTGAACAGGAGGACACCGGTCCGTAGCATAGTTAACTTCCAGCCACCGTTTGTACGTGCTTTCAGTTGCGTCTACTCAAGTATCATGTAATAAAAACGCAAGGCTTCGCCCGGTTTAAGAAGTGCGTCAACGATCTAGACCAGTGGTTCTCAAACTGGGGTCCACGGTCCTCTAGGGGACCGCGAAGGGACGCTGAAGTATCGTGAAAACGGGTGGCTTGAGATAGTTAAGTTTAAACATTTCAAGACTTTCAATTCCATGCTATCATCCTTTTTTGGTCATTGACCTCAAAATCCCACGCCTCTCCTACATGCTCATTTACTAATCACTCTTGTACAACAGGTGTGATTTACCGATGGAAAATATGCAGGTGTAACGGTTGATTGTGCATGTGCTGTCGGCATTCTACGCTCACATAATTCACCATTCCACTATTGCAATCCTCACGTTTGCATATCTCTCGCTGTCGTTATCCTCACCGGTGCAAGTTCCCGCATGACCTTGCCCTTTGCTAGACACCCATTCTCATCCCGGGTCATAGTCCGGAAATTACGCTACACGATTTTATGTCATCTTTTCCATGTTAATTATCCTGCATTTTATAGCGGACCGTGAATCATCGCAAAATGTGTAAGGGGACCGACACGTAAAACTTTTTGTAAAGCTTGTGAACCACTGATATATATTTCTTTATTTGCACACAGAGGGCTAAACATAGAGGGGACAAAGAAGGAAAGACAAAAGGGATTAAGTCGATTACTTCGACTCCAGTGCGTAACTGGTACATATTTAATCGAAAGGATGAAAGGCAAAGTCGATCTCGGAAGAATTTGAACTCAGAACGTAGCGATGGGCAAAATACCGCTAAGTATTTTGTCCGGCGTGCTAACGATTCTGCCAGCTCGCCGCCTTAGTAGCAATAACGATACTAATTTTCTACTATAGGCACAAGGCCTCAAATTTGGGCTGGGGTAAGTCCATTATTACTCAGCTGGTTGAGAGGGAACTGGGGGAGGGGACTAGTCGATTACATCGAACCAGTGTTCGACTGATACTTAATTTATCGACCCCGAAAGGATGAAAGGTAAAGTCGACCTCCGACAGAATTTGAACTTAGAAGATAGTGACAGACGAAATACTGCTAAGCATTTCACCCGGCGTGCTAACGATTCTGCCAGCTCGCCGCCTTAATAATAATAATAATAATATTGTGTCAAAATCAACCAGCCATACTTTCTCAACTCTGTAACAAATAAGTTTTGTGTATGGTTACACACACTCGCGCGAGCGTGAAACTCTCAGCCAAATCACAACAGGATTCTCGCTGAAAATTGACACGAGAAATAATGCAAGGTATTTCATGTTATGAGTACTCAAAATAGCTATGATAAAGTACTCAGAATGGTTACATAATAATACTCACTCCTGGTATTTCTTTGAAAAACACACTGGATAATAACACAAGTTTTGAAATTGAATTGTATGAAATTATTTTATTGATGTTTTAAACGTATTCCTGCTTTTGCAATCTCTCATACTCCGAAATTGTTCCAAATATTTTCCTCTCTATTCTGACTGCCTATCTCTCTCCGATGTGTGTGTGTGTGTATGTATGTAAGCATGCATGCATATATGTAAGAATATATGTATGTGTGTATATATAAATATGCGTCTTTGTTTATATATATATATATATATATATATATATATATATATATATATATATATATATGTGTGTGTGGTGTGTGTGTGTGTGGTGTGTGTGTGTGTGTGTGTGTGTGTGGTTCTTGCGCACACTCGCCTCTTCTCATTCTGCTGAAGCAATCAGATAATTGGGGCAGAATAGATTCGGCTCCCTTTTTTGTTGCTCCCTAATCTCTTTGATTAAGACTTATAAAAATAAATATTAAAAAAAAAAAAATAGAAAAAAAGTGGTTTGGGGAGACAGTATTCTTGATTGCGGTCTCCTTTCTTAATAATGAAATGTAGCATAATTATAAAAACATGACCCTCTGTTTTCGTTCCAAATACCCTTCCCTAATTAACAAATTCGCGCACTTGTAATGTGGCTCATGCTTTTGAATCAACAGCTTTCCTTGATTAACAACCTTAATTAACAAATGTACTGTTGTTGTTCTTGGAGGAAGTATTGCTTTATTCTGTCTACCACAGTCAATTTTCTTTATAGGCCTCACTCAGAGGAGGAAGCACCTGTGCCCTTTGTAGAACTTCAGACAAAAGCGGACAAGGTTCACAAATCATGACATATCCGATTCGGTCCGCTCGAAGGGTTTCCACATAGCACCTCTTTATCTAGTTTTGTTCACAAAACCCTAGTCGGCGTGTTTATATTCGAAAACAATGTGCCTTGCCTTGGTACCAAACCATGAACCACGTGAAACGATCGGCTTCAACCGATTTTCGTTATAAAGACCAGTTTTCGTCCTATTACGAGCAATAGTTGTAAGCAGATCTCCTTTTGGATTAGATTTCTATTTAAAACCACTAGGTATTATAACTAACATTGTTGCTAATAACGGCTGCAATTCAAATTAGAACATTGAAGGGGTTCATTAGTGCAAACACACCGTGGTGCGTGTTATGTACTTATATTATAGTATGAGTACATAACGCGCACCACAGTGCGTCTGCACACACATAAACACACAAAATGAAATATAGAATAGAGCGAGAGATAAGTAGATACGTGTATATGTACAGATGCATATATATGTTTGTATGTCATTCGTAATAGAGATTATGCCAATAAGTGCACTAGGCAATCTCGCAGGGTGTGTAGTTGGATGATGTCGAGGTGGGTGGGGCTGAAAATGCTGCAGAGAGGGAGGGGTAATGAACATTTAATATAGAAGAGAATTAGTGTTGGAAATGGTGCTTGTGTGTGGGGTTGATTTGAGAGGGGTTACGGTGATCGCCCAATAACGGTGAGGGGAGAAGCGGCTCTGACTCTCGATTTTACTTACGAGAAGCACCTGAGAGGGGGAAAGCTCTAAAGTAATCGTAAACACATTGTTTGCAGTGAAAACCTAGGTGGCACCTATCTTGGACATACACATATTTTCTCTTGTTTCAGTCAGTTTGTATATTTATTTGCTCACTGAGTTTATGCGAGTTCTCTGCCTTCTACAAAATTTATATTTGTTTATCGAGTCTCTCATTTCTGTTTATACTCTTTTACACTACTCTGTACTCTTTTACTTGTTTCAGTCATTTGACTGCAGCCATGCTGGAGCACCGCCTTTAGTCGAGCAAATCGACCCCGGGACTTATTCTTTGTAAGCCCAGTACTTAATCTATCAGTCTCTTTTGCTGAACCGCTAAGTGACGGGGATGTAAACACACCAGCATCGGTTGTCAAGCAATGCTAGGGGGACAAACACAGACACATACACATATATACATATATACGACAGGCTTCTTTCAGTTTCCGTCTACCAAATCCACTCACAAGGCATTGGTCGGCCCGGGGCTATAGCAGAAGACACTTGCCCAAGATGCCACGCAGTGGGACTGAACCCGGAACCATGTGGTTGTTTAGCAAGCTACTTACCACACAGCCACTCCTGCGCCAGATATGCATATATATATATAGATGTTGTAATTTCGCTATTAACCACTTGGATTTTTATTCTAATTTCTACTTATGCTGCACGATGCTGCCGAGAAGCGTCAGCAATACCTATCCGTGTAATTCAAAAGCCAACGGCAGAACCTTTACGCGGTCGCTCAAATTGCTAAGAGAAAGACAAACGATTCCTCATTAGTTCAAACCGAAACATTTTTTATAAACAGCGAGGGTTATTTTGGACACGGTAGGTTGCTCAGTTTTTACATTATCTTGATCAAAACCTTTTTTCATAAGCGATCATTTGAAGCTAGTTGAAACAAATCCGATCCATGCCGCTCTTATTAGTAATAAGGAAGTTTCGCAGAGATTAAGTAATTCAAATATATTTCCTCATACACACACACACATTATTATTATTATTATTGAGTGAGCGAGCAGAGCATGCCATCAAAGTGACACTGGGGTAAAATATACGAAGCCCAGTATACCCATCATGACTACCCGTCTGATAAGGGTACACCAGGCACATGCATCACAACCATATGTGCGCGATATGGTGATCTCATATCAAGATAAACAGCACATGACCTTGCAGGTGGAGCCCAGTTAGAATTTTCTTCAGATCGAGTAACCCATCCTGCTCAAATGGTCCCTGAATAAGGGTTGTTTAAGGACGTTGAACGAAACACCCATGTTTCCAGAGGTGAATTATTCAAACCCCAAAGAATCCTTCTCAACACATGGCTATGATGCTCCCCCACTACTTCTGCTCGTGATCAGAGATGCACATATCGTCAGCCACTAAGGGACATGCTCAACTGGTTGTCAAACAACTGACATGCTCAACAGTTGTCAAACAACTGACAAGCAAATCTGTGGTATTGAGCAGAATATTTGCTGTAGCCCATCTTTTATACCAAGACAAAACAATGCACATGATAACACTTCCAATCAGTTAAGATCAGTATTATTATTATTATTATTATGTGATGAAAACACATCTTATTTTGCTGGGTATGATGGAAAGTGTCAGCTGTCCAAAGTCAGCAGACTAAAGTGACACTTGTTTACTGGTCATGCTTCAAGAACCATGCGAAGAATTCTTGTAGTTCCAAGCAATGCTGATTTTTGTAGGTATTCTACCTTCACACTTGTATCAGTGTTTTTGATCTATGTTGGTAGTTGAGTGCTGATACCTCCAAGTGCGCCAATTACTATTGATATCACGTCTACTCTCTTCATTGACCACAACCTTCGAATTTATTTTTTCTCCTTTCTTTTTCATCCTGTTGTCACCGGGGCATGCTATGTCGATTATCATGCTTGTTCATTCTTTTTTATCCACCACAACAATGCCCAGTTTCCGATGTCTGGTCAGGTGATCTCACTGAATCATTGCATCCCACAGGGTTTTGCAATTCTCATTCTTGGTGACTCCATCCGGGGTTTTCTCATACCACGTCTTTGCTTTTTGTAGGCCGTGATTTCCACAGAGATCCCAATATATCATCCTTGCCACATTGTCATGTCGTATTTTGTATTTGTGTTGTGCCAATTTCGGGCATTCGCTGACGATGTACCTTACCGTTTCACCCCTCTCACCACACATTCTGCATCTTTTGCTGTTGATAGTGTTGTCTACTCTGCACTTTACATAGTTGGTCTCTAACGCTTGCGCAGCTCATGAGCTGCACATATAATTGCTTATGTCTCTGTCTTTATTATTATTATTATTATTATTATTATTATTATTACTTTTTTTTTCTTCTTTCAAATTTGCTTCCATTTCTTGCCGAGTGTCTTCCCGACTCCTAGGCAAAGTCACGACGATGACTGTCCATGGCTTTGGCTTGACTTGATAAGCTTTCTCCATACTGGTCGGCAGCTTTGCTTGGGTTTGCTATTTATTGTGACCAATTCCTTTCCACGTCATATTCGTTTTTGCCGTATCTTTGAATCTCAGTCTAGTTCTTCCATGGTTTCTTTTCACCTCGCAGAGTATGGAATAAAGGAGTTGCCTGGGGAGTCCCGGGACTAACAAATCATCCTCTGAATTGATTGAACACGACCGAGTCCTGGAGTCGAATACCATCAGGTATTTTGATATTGACCCTTCTGGTGTGTAGAAATTTGAGGCACTAACACGTACCATAACCACACCTACTACTTGTGTCTCAATACACATCACTGCGAATACACTTTAGTTAACGACCTTTGTAAACATTGCTATGAACCTCCAGTTTCCTTTTAGTTCTGGAATTAGTTCTGGCAGCCCTTAAAATCGCTCCGATTCTCCCCTAAACTCAGTAAATTTCTTTGCTCCTTTTCTGCATCTGTTCAGAGTACGGGTGGCAGGTGGGTGGGAAAGACGGTAGTTTTTCCAAACCTTCCCCCACACCCGCTCTTCATTAAACATCGCTTCGCAGCCATAACAAATCTGTAACCGACGCCGCGCCAGGCCTTTCATTTGAAACGGGCAAGGGTGGAGGTAAAGAGAAACCGATCTTCATAGACCCCGTGTATGTATGTGTGTGTATGTGTCTGTGAGCTCCCTCACATCGATGTATGGGAGTATGAATTTACGCTCGTACGTATACGCCAGCATATAAGTGTTTATACAAATGCAAGGATAGACAGATAGATAGATAGACGTCCGAAGCCTCGCATCTATTTATATATTTGTATGTATGTTTGTGTGTGAGTGTGCTTGTGCGCGTGTGTGTACAACTAAACATACAAATACGAGATGCCTTGCGGTCTGTTTTCTATGTAAATGGTTAAATTTATTCATATACCTAAGTCCCTTTAGAATACAAATATAAACTAAGATCACACACACATACACACACACAGTCACACACATTTTTATTGGCACTGTTTTTCTTCCCGTTCTTCTTTCTTTCTTCAGACGAACATTCTGAAGCCATCACACATTCCACTGGCCTGCACACCAACTGGGGCCTTTGTCTGCTGGCTTGAGGCTGTAATTAAAATGTTGTTTCATTATTTAAAGAATGTATTATTGCAGTAGAAGTAATGGTGTTGTTGAGGATGAATGTAAAGTGTGGATTTCTGGATTTATGTTTGTGCAGTAGTTTTAAGAGTATTGGGTATTATTCTTGTTAGGGGTGGCGTTGGTGTTTGTGATATTGTTATTAGTGAAACCAGAGTGGTGTTCTTTAATATAAGGTTCGCTATGATCATTTAGACATCATCCATCATTTTGTTTTTAAAACCGTGGAGCTCTGCTGCGTAAGGCCGAAATTCTACGAAGCTAGGGTGACATTCATAATACAATATTATTTTAACATTTGAGATGGCCTTACTGCTTCATATACAGGTATCCTCAATGGCTCCTAGCAAAAAGAAGGCCACCCTATTGATTGGCTTAAACGCACTCGCAAACATTCTCCGGCTTCTGCCTTACAGTTTCCTCTATTTGCTTTTCCTACCGCTACTATAATAGCCTTTGCTCCTAAGTGCTGACTGAGTTCATGCTTCCTCCACCCAAATCCTCTCATCCCACTCGCTTCCCCTCCTCCCATTGTCTGTGTTGTGTCTAACTCACCCAGAACCTGAACTAATTAGTATACCCGATTCTTCTGTCCAAGAAAGTTAACCCCTTAGAATTCCTTCTTTGTTAATATATTTCTTGCAAGTGTTGGCTTACAGTGGTATCAATCTCACCGGTCTCGAAGGGCCTGCAAATGCTTTGGGCACTGCTTGTTCCTCCAGAACCAGTAAGTAAAAGATAACTGTCGTAGATCTTTTAAGATATAATTTGAAATTGTATTCTATCCAGAGTAATTAATAGTGAGCATCATGAAAAGAAAAGAAGAGACGTGTTATTCGTGATTTTATTATAAACATGTATACTCTTTTACTTGTTTCAGTCATTTGACTGCGGCCATGCTGGAGCACCGCCTTTAGTCGAGCAAATCGACCCCGGGTCTTATTCTTTGTAAGCCCAGTACTTATTCTATCGGTCTCTTTTTGCCGAACCGCTAAGTGACGGAGACGTAAACACACCAGCATCGGTTGTCAAGCAAGGCTAGAGGGACAAACACAGACACAGAAACACACACACACATACACACACACACACACACACACATATATATATATATATATATATATATATATATATATATATATATATATATATAAAGGACAGGCTTCTTTCAGTTTCCGTCTACCAAATCCACTCACAAGGCATTGGTCGGCCGGGGCTATAGCAGAAGGCACTTGCCCAAGATGCCACGCAGTGGGACTGAACCAGGAACCATGTGGTTGGTTAGCAAGCTACTTACCACACAGCCACTCCTGCGCCTTGTATGTTTAATAAAGCAAGGCAAGTAACAGTTATTTATCTTCTAAAGCTTTAACTTTAAAACTGTTTTCTTGAAATTCTCCATGCGAAGTACGATATATAATTTTATATTTGATAGCCAATCAAGTAGCAAGTCAAAAAGTTTAGAATCTACTGCAGTAGAATATCATTTCAGGAAGCTTTCGCTATTTGACGAAGATATTGGCTACTATTTCTAATTGTATGGGTCATCGCGTAGCGACTTCCTTGTTGGCTCTTTAGCGGAAACCATTGTTTCTATTTGTAGCAGTGACTACCATATATTATTGCTTTCTTCGAGTTTTTTTTTTTTTTGTGTGGTGTTTGTTGTTCTTTAGCTTCATATCCGATGTTATTAGCAGTGTTTTTGATGGCAGTAATATTGTTGTTCTTGTTTAGCACTCGGCTAGGCATGCGATCAAAGAGATCCCAGACATGGCCTTCCTGTTATGTACTGCCCTCTGCAGAACAACATTATTTTTTTGTCTCCTTCCTTTTTAAAGAAAGTAGTGTGACTTAGTGAAGTTTTATTGTTATTTCTAGAAAGCCACTTACACAGTTCTACTAGAATTGTATCAATGACATGGTCGCAAAGGTGCAAAGGACTTTGCCTCATCATGGTAGACTTCGCTGTTAAGAAATTGTCGAAAGTGAACTATGAACTCTAAATCGCACAGCCACTCTATCATTTTCGTGTTGTTTTAAAATGCATAACTGTTATTCATTTCAAGAAAGAACACAATTTATTCTCTTAGTTTCAATACTTTTTGCACAACATTTCCCAGTTTTAACCAATACGCATTGCTATGACAGAATACATCTAAATATTCATATCATCCATCAAGCCAAACTTCTGAATTATCTGTGATTTAGCCTTCTGGTTCTGATCAATTTAATAACACATAGTACAGGATCAATCACATGCTTAAAATGCAGGATAGATTTATGCAAACTTTCGTAGTGGATAATGCTATAGAATGATAAAGTGAAGTGCTATTTTTCACCTTCTGTTGAACTGCTTTATGAGGCCGGCATGTTTTTTGTTTGTGAAAGTACGCTTTATGTTATAATGATTGTCAACTTGTTCTAAGGTAAACTAGATCAATTCAAAGAGATATTAAACACTGCCATACAAATCTTGGCCAGCCCCTGATTTTTTTTAATGGTTCAACTGTCAGTTACTCTTCACTAATTGCAAAATTGTCATCAGTTCCTGTTTCAAATACAGTGTTGTGCATGGTATGTTTGTGTTCTCATCTAATGCTAGTGAATTCCACACAAACGAATTGCTAACCTGAAGTAGCTGCTCTCGCGCATTCTATGAAATGACATTCTTCTTGACTAAGATTTAGCTTCAATTTCAGCTTCTTGACACAAGCTGTGAGCAGCATCAAACATATTGTCCGTTAAAATTTCTCCTTATAAGTCAATTTTATAAGCAGACTTCAAATTAAACTTTTGTAGTGGCTTCCTGTATGATTGCATGATTTGCAAAAACAAATTTTAAAGAAATAAGAATAATTTGAAGTTGAATATTGTTAAAACTTCAAATCGGCACTCATTGATCAGACTTACCTACACCATATTATTTGATAGGTTGTCCGGAAAGTTTTGAGCGGTTTTTTAAATGCAAAAAGGGATATGAATAATTGACCTTTCAATACATTTCATTCAATGAAATAATTTCCATTATCATTAATGAACTTGGCCCATCTATCAGGCAATTTAAATATTCCATCATCATAAAATTTAACCCGTTCTTGAAGAAACAAGTTATCTAGATGCATTTTGACCCCATCTAAATTGTTAAATGTTTTTCCTTGCTATGAGTTCTCTAGACAAAACCAAGTGGTAGTCGGATGGTGCAATATCAGGAGAATATTGTGAATAGGGTGAGAGATCCCAGCCAACTTCATGTAATTTTGTTCGGGTAGCGAAAGATACATGTAGTCGTGCATTGTCTTTTTGGAACACTACTCCTTTCCTGTTGGCAATCTCCTGACTCAATTCTTTGATTTTGGGGTTTAAATTAGCTAGCTGACGACAGAATTAATGGCCTGGTTTTGAAGGAGAATCTCGTAATAAATAATGCTTTTATGATCCCACCAAACATTAAACATAGCTTTTTTGACATGGATATTCGTCTATGCTTGTTGTTTGGAGGGATCCTTACGCAGATTCCAGGATCTTTTTCGCACATTGTTTTCGTACACAATCCATTTTTCATCTCCACAAGTTGTTTAAAAAAATGCATGTTTTCATTCCGTTTCAAAAGCATATCAGCAACATAATACTGGTCCAAGCAATTCTTTTCTGAGAATCTATGAGGGACCCATACATTATAGCGAGAAATGTATCCTAGCTTCACTAGGGTTTCATGAGCCGTACTTTTAGTAACTTGCAGCTCCTCTGCAAGTTTTCTAGTCATGATATTTGAGTTTTCTTCGATTTTTGCCTTCAAAACATCTTCATCGAATTTTGAAGGCCTTCCATTGCGACTGTTATCTTCCAGGCTAAACTTTCCAGCTTTAAATTTTGCAAACCTCCTTCGAACAGTTGATTCACCTACAGCATTATCACCATTAACTTCACAAATGTTTTTGCGAGTTTTTGCACCATTTTCTCCTTTTTTTGTTTTAAGAAAGAAAAGCATTACAATGCGAATGTAAAGTTTTTGGTTATTCATTCCAAATGTCAATAAAGGGTAATCAGAATGAAAGATAAATTTATATTTAGTCCGGAACAAATAAGAGATGCACTACCACTTCATGCAACGCCGAAGTTTTTACTGTGTCACGTTTCAGATGTGTTCAAAGAAGCGTTAAAAGATTTTGCTTAAAAACGCTCAGGACTTTCCGGGAAGCCTAATATTTTAGTATTATCAGGATCAGAGCGGGACAATATCTTTTCCATGAGGGTCACATACATATCAGTATGGTTTGTAAGGAACCACATTCGGCAAAAGTAATAAAATCTACTAATATATAATTCTCTTGTGTTTTTGTCAGTCACAAGAGATGACTGACAAAGGAAGGGGTGAGGACAAACTGAACAGCGTCTGTGTATATATATGTATAGCAAAATGGCTACACACATTGGTCAGTATGATTATGCTAATGTGTTTGTGTGTGTGTAAAATATATTTATATATCCACCAATGGAAGTGAGCTGGTGAAAATTCAACGGCGAAAAAAAAATCAAAGCGCATTTACACACACACACACACACACATATATATATATATATATATATATATATATATATATATATATATATATATATATATATATATACAAACTGACAAACTTAAAAAGGAAGAGAGCTGTAACAAAGTATAGAAACCGCGTTTGCTACAGACTATGCTACTCATACATATCACTGTATACATATGCACACTCATATACTCACACGGAGTTGGAGCGCTGTTTGGGTTTTATTTCACCGTTTTGTACCCTTTTTATATATAAAATACTACAATTAGCCGTCATTTTTGACGGCACGTGGCCAACTAGTGACTAACTATTTATGCAAATGGGTTATTTCTTGTGCCATTGTTGGTTTTCTGATAAATTGCTTGATCTGAAAATTTTCTATTCAAATTTACTACTTCTTAAAGCAGCAGCAATGTCTTTGCATATCAGGCACATTGCAGTGCTTGTGATATTTGTAAATATTCATTTGTGCATTCTTTATTAAACGTATGACATACATATATTCGCTTTCTGTTTGGATTTTGTTTGTGGCACCCATTCAGAAGGTAAAATTCAAATATATTATATTCAAATATATTTCCAAACTCTCACAAAATCTCGTAAGTGGCATAGTTTATCTTCACAAGTAGAACATATTGGCAGTATGCGGCCAACGCACCTGTAATTCAAACATCTCTGATGTAAAATGAAATTATATAATATGTCTGCCTTTTATATGACCGAAGAGTGTAATTGACCATGATCTGACTACTGTTTGTTGTTGTTTGAGTGACTATATACTTTCTTTCGTTGGTTTGTATATGTTATAGTAAATCTTAGTCAAACTGCAGCTGAGAGAATCATTAGTGATAGCTAGCAGAGTAAAGGTCACCGGTTCGCATCTTTCGACTGTTGGTCTTGCTGTAACTAGGCGCTACAAAATAGGAACAGATAACTATTATATACAACAGCAGAAGCAAAGTAAGACTGATAATTGATTTTTCGTCACGTCGCAAATAAATTTAAGACCGATGATAAAAGTTATGTTTCTTAGAAAATATTTTGTTACTAATACCATACAAATTATTTTAATCTTTTACACTTTTTGCAGAATTTATTTCTCTTTCGAATGATACAGAGAATAACTATTTTTATACAACTTGAAGAATTCTAATGCTAAATTAATATAAACGTTTCAATTTTTCTGGCAAAATTAGTTTAAGACTATGTAATGTGTATGCAAATGTTTTTGCCAAAATGGGTGTTCACACAACTAGCCTAACCGTACTATATAGTGTTATAATTTAACATTATTATACAATTGATTAATAATGGGAAAAAAATGTAGCCTCAGTCCAGTCACATGAGCAAAAATCGTATTACTCCACCAGCAAAAGTTTATTTTTCGAACATCGGCAAGCAACTAAAGCGCAGTAAAACGGCTTGTATGCAAGAGTGGAAGTTATACTCGGAGACTGGTCAATATAAAGATCGACAAAGGACTGGCGCCCCAAAAAAATCGACGGCGCAAGTTGGACCGTCGAATCCACTGACTTTCGGAAGGCAACCGAATGCTGACAGCCGTTGGCAATTGTCCAACGAGAATGGTGTTATTTTTACACCACAAACCGCCCGCAACCGTTTGAGAGAATTTGGACTACATGGACGACTCGCTAGGAAAAAGCCAGTAATATCCGAAAGAAATCGACTCAAACGCCTTAATTTCGCAAAAAGCCATGCTCAATGGACTGCCGAAGATTGGTGCAGGGTCCTTTGGAGTGACGAGTCACGCATCTGTATATTAGGATCAGATGGTAAAGCATAAGTCAAACGTCACCCAACCGAAGAATTCCATCCATTTATTAAGAATAAAGGCTACAGCACAAATTACAAATATGTATTTCGTTCTTGTTGCTCATTTTTGCTACAAGCTTAAGCTTTAAATAAAATTATAATGATACGGTCTTAAACTAATTTTGCCGGTAAATTTGAAACGTTTATATTAATTTAGCATTCGAATATTTCAAGTTGTATAAAGTTATTATTTGCATCATTCGAAAGAGAAATAAATTCTGCATAAGGTGTAAACGATGACAATAATTTGTATGGTGTTAATAACAAAATATTTTATAAGAAATAGAACTTTTGTCATCGGTCTTAAATTTATTGTCGCCAGTGTATGTCTAAATTAACAAATGTCGTCTTTTTTCTAAAAGATGCTAGCGTATCATTTAAAGGAAATCTGATTGCAGTTTCTATAGTTCGAAATACAGTTTTCAGGCTCTCGGTCGGCATGACAGCCATTAGCGTGTGTTTTTCATGGTTGACTTTATGGCGTTGATATTAATTGTGCGATCAAACCATAGATGCTACAGTTACACTTTTTTTTTATGGTGTCATTTGTGTTGTTTAAAAAATCGTTAGTGCGCATGCGCATGTTTCCATATAGTTCTTCCTTTCGCGCTGAGCTATGACAGAAATTACATTTGGTTGGTAATCTTGTTTGTGATAAGGTGTGTGTGTGTGTGTGTGTGTGTGAAAGGAGAGAGTTTACTGTAGTTTCTGTACATTCTCGTTATTTTATGTTTGGGAAGTTACGTAGGAACGTTGTTTATATTGTGTGTGTGTATGTATGATCATGTATACGATCAAAAGCAATATGTATGCGTTTGTGTAGTATTCACTCGTGTGCATACGTTTTCGTGTATGAGTAACTATAATATATTTATATTTATGTAAGGCGAATAACTGTAAGTGTTTATACACGCTTCTTCTGAAATATAACAACAGAGCAGCCCTTGAGCTAAACTTAGAGCAAACGGCTAGGAGAGCTGTGGGGTGGTTGTTTAAATGGCCCCAAAGGGAAGATTCTTTGTGGGAGATTTTTATGTTTGCGTTTGGAAGTGGGTAGTTCGCTAAAACAATTATCGCTCATCACTATACCCTGGTGAATGTGTGTGTTCGTGCGTGCAACTAAGTCATGGGGATTCGACTCTTTATTTTATGTTGGCAGAGTTTATCAACTAGTTTGATGTTCTGCCGTTTGTTTGTTCGTAACACCTAGACGGCATGTTGAATTTATGTAATGTACAGTATAATAACGATGCACTTGCCATCGTGGTAGGTTACGTAATAGTGTTTATTTAAACCATATTAGGACTAGAATTTTGAGTTCAGAACCTAGAATTTCACATCCATAGAGAAAGTATAGATTGTGTCATAAAGCGGTGGAAACATTGTGTTTCATGTACTGCGTTACTATCGCTCTTCTCATTTATCTCATTCTTTCGTTCTGTTATCTTTCGTTTTCTTCTCTTTCTTAGTTTATTCGTCCATTCGTGTTTCTCTTTATTGCCTCTCCTTTCTGTCACTTTTTCGCCATCTCTCTCTCCCCCTATTATACATATTAACTCTCCTCTCCGGCACCCATTACCTCTCTGCTTCTTTCATGCCTCATTGTTAATATATATATATGGCCCAGTGGTTAGGGCAGCGGACTCGCGGTTGTAGGATCGCGGTTTCGATTCCCAGACAGGGCGTTGTGACTGTTTATTGAGCAGAAACACCTAAAGCTCCACGAGGCTTCGGCAGGGGATGGTGGTGATCCCTGCCGTACTCTTTCGCCACAACTTTCTCTCACTCTTTCTTCTGTTGGCCTGCTCGCTTAGCCAGCGGGTGGCGTCATTTGAAGGCTAAAACAATGCTAAGCGCATTGTGACCAGCGATGTGTAGCAACATCTGATAGCCTGGTCGGTCACGGTGATCACGGTGATATATAATCATTTGCATATATGTGCATGGCATTTTATTATAGCTGAGAGCTTAGAACACGCCAAAGTTTCGTTATGGCAAGAATCGTTTGATAAATACGTTAAAACGTGTGAAACTGTACAATAAAACAACACTAGTTTATCTAAGTACTATTATTCCTCTCATTTGTGTATTTTATCCTACAGACACACATACAAACACACACACACACACACACACGCATACATATAAGCAGGTGTGTAATAAATCTGTCAACAGAAGAATTTTTTAGTTTTTAATTTCAAATACAGACATAGGTTATACCATGACATCAACACCAATAACACCAGTAACAGCAACAATACTGAATAGAAGTTGGTGATAAATCATATTATAAAGTGTTCAACAAAGAAATGTAACCACTAACTTTCACCTCTAACATCTGTACCACATCATTTATTATGATTTTCTTGTCATTTGAAATGTCTTCTCTGTATTTACTATAATTTATTTCATTTTAGTGACAGTTTATTTATTTATGTATTTAATCTTAATATTTGTATCAACCATACAGGCATTGGCCAATATATTTTGCATTATCTCTTTGTGTAACTTTAACGTCGTGAATTCAAATAATGTTGTCGACAACTTTGCTTTTCATCCATTCAGGGTCGATACAGTAAAGTAGAAATTATAAACTGGAATAGACATAATTAACTAATTTATACCCCAAATTTCTGACCCCGTATTTTAGAAATTGTTATAATTATTTTATAGCAATAATTTTGTGTGCTTCCACTACACATCAAGATCACATGTCTACATGCTTTAGAATATGAGCAGTGTTTCGAATTGGTTTAGTGGAAAGTACTCTACAATGAGTGCAGTGCCTAATAATGCCGTTTCTCTGCTTTGTCTCTGTGTAAATACTGGAGTTCTTGGTTTGCATTCGTTTGCAACTACCTTACATCATTTCCAAACTACTGGATCTGGTGGATTGGCTCCATTTTCGAGTTACCATTTTTGATGACGCACAGACCCACATTGAGGTTTCTAAACCGAATCTATCTGTAGTCATTACTGAACAACGATGACAGGAAACAGGTGTAGTTACGTGTCGGTAAGCTGCAATCCTGGGTCAAGTGCAGGCCTAAGTTGATGTATAAGTTTATTTATCGAATATATAACTTTTAGTTTTACATTTGGTAATTATGACCAATGTTCTTAAAAAATTTAGTTTTTCATGTAAAATGAAAATAAAAATTTTCTAAATATCAAAATGGTTTATGCCGAATGAATTCTGCGTCGAATCTGCAAAGCTAAACTTGGAGGCCCGCACTGGCTGGCTGACACCGAGGGAGTTGTAAGGTGGACTTTATCGACAAGTCTACAGAACTTTTCAATCGAGACAATTCCTCGTCGTCATTAATAACGAATTTTTGAGGAAGATGGTCTAGTTAGAGAGGAAGGTATTACCTGTCAGTAAGTTTTCTGAACGATGTGTTAGATTGGCGAGATATGCGTGGTTAAAATGGCCCACAGTATATGGCTGTATGTGAACGGCGAAAGCACTTCGAATATCATTGTGGTCAGGGTAATCTGAGTTTGTGACTGTTGAGGGAGAGAGAATCACGTAGGTTCTCTTCTGTTTTAAGAAGGTTTTTGTTCTGTACTATTAGGTTTGTTTATTAACGTGTCATTGTTGATATTACCCCTTTATTATCTGTTCCATTGTTTCTTTGTTGTCTTTCAATATATTTCGCCTTTATAGTACCCATAACCTCCTGTGCCCTTGTAACAAATAAACGAAATTGTTTTTGATGCTGGTCGTTAAAATAAGGTATCAGTGAATTACGCGAATCAATATAATCAACTAACTCTTCCCCCAAATTTCTGAATTTGCGCTTATGCAAGAAATCAATATTTTTTACTTTTATTTTGAAAAGTCATTGTTTTGCAAGCAATTTATTTATTTATTTAGGCTTATTTTTGTTTCCTTTGTTCCAGTTCTGTGTGAGTGTGTGGTTTGTCTTTTTTAACCTCACGTCAGCTGTTACCAAAAGACATACGTGATTGTTTGTTTTATTTTGTAAGATACAATATAGCTAGGACTATGTTATTCAAGGTAGTATTTCAGTTTCTTTTACACATAGGAGTCGGTTGAAGGAAAATTCCTTGCCATTTCTAGCAGATCTAGTAACCATATATTCTCCCTCATTTATGTTATTTGACAGTGTGATCATAAATTATATCTTCACCGTAGGATCTTTCAGTAACTTGTTCTGATGCGCATTTGTATGTGTGTGAGTAGGTGTAGAAAGGCATATCAAAATTGTCGGCGGAGTGCTTTGCCTTTCACAGCTGAATGGAAGCAACAGATGTCATAGGAGAAATTTGAATTCATTGTTTGACTAAATCACATTTTCGTGTGTGTTGATATACACATGTGTGGAAGACATGGAAAGATGTTTCGAAACTGGCCAGCAAACAGAGAAAAAAAGCGACAGGGAGCACATGGGTATAACAGTCAGAGGAATAAAAGAAGACCGTAAAAACGATATACAACAGTAGAAAGACTGAGACATTCAAAAGAAGAAATGGAGGGGGAGAGGAAGGTGTGGAGAATGAAGCTGGACTCTGTTTTAGAACGAGAGAGATTAAGCGGTAGAAAATTGACGGAGATTGAAAGATACTGATGGAGAGGAGTAAACTTTCCATGGGAGAAACATATAATGTATGATGGAGAGCGAAATGCAGAGAGCAATCGCAGAGAAGCACAATGGATGGCTAGTATCAGTTTGAAAAAAAAAAAGAATGTTAAATTGCACATTATCGAGTTGATAAAGTGTTAGGTTAGATACCTAAGGTTTCGTATATTGTACTCTCAACGATGCTGCGTTGCATTCGTTGATCGAAACATTTTATATCACTTCGAGCATATTAATAACTTACTGACGTAAATATCAATGATATAAAGGCATCCAATTCTCAATAGTATTAGAGGTGTGGATGTGCCAACACACTCGGTCTGCCTTATTTATGCTTCCCAGTTTTATCAGTTATGCTTCCCTCAGTTTATAAATGACTTATTCAATTTACTCTATGTTACTTCTTACTTCATACACCGTGCAGACCCTTGAACACGAATACGAACAAGGGTCATATGATCGCTGTTCAATGAGTGCGGAGCAACATAGTTTGCTTGACCATCTGCAAAATATAGTCGTCACATATGAAAATCCATGATGACGTTTTAGACACACCTTAATTGTATGACAGTGACAGAGATGCATACTGCATCTACTGAAATCTATATACTGTACCTGTTCCTTCTGGTAATTTGAAATTGATGTATGTAATTTCAAATACATGCTTGAAATATTGTGCACTGTTCTTATTTTTATTTTAAATCTTTACATATTTGTAAAACACTTAACTTGATACGCGATTATCAGTAACTGGGATTCCATCAGATCACACTCGAAGATAATATGATTTGAGAAAATGCATAAAGGTCACACAAAGTCATGTCTTAAATAATTTTTAAGAAATCTTTATTTTGAAACAAATAATTTTATTAGTTTTAACTGATTACCGATATCGGAGATGGTAGTGAGAAAGAAAACATTTTACTAAACAGAGATGAATCTACAGATGATTATCATTGCATTAATTTTCATTGATCCAAGCTCAATAAAATATACTCCTGTTATATCCTGATATTGATTCAACCAAGTTCATACCAAACTAATTTATCATTGTACCTAATTAGGACTAATAACGATTTTAATTGTTCTCAGCCAGACAGCAGACATCATCACACCTAAAAGAAATTGCTTGCTTTTAGTATTTTTGAATACATTAGATATTTAGCCACATCATCGCCCCTTTGTGTCGAATAATCTCCTTTACTGAATTATATTCCTTATTTATCTATCAGCCCCTTATCATTCATTTACCTAAGTAGCATAGAACTTGAAATACCCACTTCCTTGAGTATACTATTCATACATCTTAAAGGCTCATGTAAAGTAATTTCTAAGGCAAATTTTCTGTCCTCTCTGGATGGTTTTCATTCTTTTCCGCCAAGGTATGTGTTATCAATAATTTATATAGAATTTCTTTGGATAAGTGAAAATTATCGAAACTTTTATCGTAAAACAGTAATGGTATTTTTATTCGAACTTTATTAAATGCGTAAGATAAGCTTTTTGTATAGTTGATTTCTTTATCTCATGGAAACTTCGTGCAGATAAGTTGAAGTGGGTGACGATTTTGAAGCTCAATGGTTTATCGTTCGTATTATTTTACTGCACTTCGATACGTCAATGGTTCGAATAAATTAACTCTATATTACAATCTTTTCAACTACAAATATATAATATACAGGGTAAAATAATTATGTAGAAAGAATATAGAATTAGTCAATGCTTTCATGAGATACAGTATTGTGCGTAGATCTTAGGGGTTTCATCCCCGATAAAAGTTTCTATAAGTGAATCCGCCTTTAGTTATCTACTACATATGTCGGAAATTCTGTCTGTGGGTGTGTTTGTGGAGTTGTTAGCTAACTCCTCCTACATCGTTTTATCGATTTTGATGAAACTTGACCCGTGAGTAGAATTCATCTCTCAAAACCTCATGACATACTCGGATTGTTGAAAAAAAAATCGATAATAGCGCCCCTGGAAGGGATCCTTAGATATATAATATATTTTATTTTAAAAACCAAGGGAAATAACCCATTCGCCCCTGGAAGGGATCCTAATATGTAGCTAAGGGAAATAACCCAGTCATGTTCGTAAATTATTTAGTAAAAAGGAAATTGAGTATGCTTATTTCTTAGTATTTGAATTGTTAGAGTTATTTTCACAATTTATCCAGTACAACCCTTAAACAAGTAAATTATTTTCCTAAACAATAGATCCACTTATTTCGGTTAGTGACTTGAAATGCACAAAAGTCCTTTTCAAAGTTATTTACTTTGAATTGTTATTATCTTATATCAGATTAACCTGTTATTACGTAACATTCTTCACGATTTTAGTATACGTACTATTATTTATTAGTAAATCCTCCTATGTTCTATATACTCTGGAAATACATTAAAGCCCTATTCGAGGCTACTTTATTTGAATTCTTACTACCGAGTAACTAATTTCATGTTATTACATAACTGAATTCAGAATTTGGGTATTCATAACTTATTGGGAATTGCTAAAAATACGATCCTCTGTAAGATAGTTCGCTATTTTCTGTAAATGCAGACAAACCGTTTTAAGGGCTACATACTTTGTATTGTTATTGGATTGGTGAAACAATTATGAGAACGGAACCAAGGGATAAGCCTCGTTTTCCCGGGAGTTACCGGATACGTCAATCTAATGAGCTGCGTCCGCTATTTATACTCGAGACATTTTGTTTAATTTACATTTAAGCTCATTCGTACATTGTTATAAGCATAGTTTACGAAATACTTCTCGAGTAATATTCGAACAGTAAATTGTTTCGCAGTTTTTCATTCCTCATTCTTTACACACATTTCGTATTGCGTGGAAATTCGTCATCCATTTCTAAAGCACAATAGCAGGAGCTTATCTCACCGCTAACTTAATTACGGGTGGATGATTTTTTACTTTACTTGTTGCAGATTTGGCAGGATTTGACAACAAATATCAATGAATTAGGTAGAAATGCGCCTGTGTGTGTGTGTGCGTGTGTATCCATGCACCTAAATGATATTTGTATACAAGGGGGTGCTGAAAAATTCCTCGCTTTGGGTAAAAGAAAATACAAGGGAATCAGTTAATTATGATTTTATTCAACATATTTCCCTCTCAGATTCACAGACTTATTGCAGCAGTCCTTCAGTTTTTCTAAGCCCTCTAAAAGAACTCGAAATGTTGGGCCTCTAACCAGGCCTTTCACGACTCCCTTAAAGACAAGAAATTTTCAGCAGCCCCTCTTATATAATCGATTATATTTAAATATACTTATGCGTATATGCGTGTGTGTATAGAGAGAGAGAAAATACATATATACACACGCACGATGCAAACAGTGAATAGAATTTAAAGCATAATTGTGTGTGTATGTATGTATATATATATATGTATGTATGTATATATATATATATGTATGTATATATATATATATATATATATATATATATATATAGGTATGTATCAGTTGAATAAATTTAAAGCATGGTCTGAACGGAAATAACAGCAATAACATAACAACCAGTTCATGATGTGGATTGAAAAATATCTTTAACGTATGAACAGAAACACATTACAGAAGACTCACACAAATTGAAATTAAAACGATTGAAACCAACTAAGTTTGCTCATTCATAAAACCGCAATCTAATTAGCTAAAATAAAGGCGGGATCTATGCCCGTAATATCGACACATCCGGAAAACCGTGGCGTTTAAGCTGCATGCGGATTGGTCAAAACCGTATTCAAAAAATTCAGCTTGTTGGAGCCTTCTAAGAGGTATAGAAAGGAAGATGTCAGTCATTTTACTACAGTTGTCAAGCTCTCAACTCTCAGTTAAATGCACTTTGAAATCTGATGATTACTACGAAGTTATGAAAGCACTAATTGAACTTTATGAACATTACAAAATATCTTTTTCATGTTTAATAAACTTCGACACTGTAAAAAAATTTTCTAATATGATAATACAAAATGTGAAAACCAGACCATGTTTTAACTTTATTCAACGGATATATTATTCTATACAAATTTACACCACAAATTCGTAATATATGTGTGTGTGTGTGTGTGTGTGTGAGGTGGCTGTCATCACGTTTTTAATATCTTTTTCGTTACCCACTTTTCACAACACGCCTCTGTTTGCTTATGAGAAACATACTTTCTCAATTGTAACATTTATATAGGTAGAAACACTCTCACTAACTCTGCAATAATATGAAAGTGCAAATGTTTAAAACCTAATCTAACGCCACGCACTAACCTCCTAACTCCTGGACCGCACCCCTTGACAACCGTAAAGGGCACATATTTACTTTGCCCCTTTCATGCTGGGAAACTATATCCTCCGCAGCGAAGGTAAGTTATTTCTTAACATGCTCTTCGCATTTATGTTTTAAAATGAACCTAAGGAGGTAAGCGTGTGGCGGCAGACTTAGTTTTAAGCATTTCCAAGAGTGGAAAAGTGTGTCTGCCTTTGAATATGACTCGAATGAATGAACAAATATGTATAGCAAAGAGTTGGTAACGATTAGTTCATAGCGTGGTGGCAGTCCTCTAGAAATATACCCAACACACACACACACACGGTAATTGTTCCCAGAAAACTTGCCTGGCGGGTCAAGAGAAATTTAGAAGTCCGTTTATAGGACTTCTGAAATAGTTACACCTCAATTAAAGGAGACGCTAGATTATAAATTACCGGGACAGCGGATGGTGTAAACGTGTTCGACGCCTATGCAACTTTAGTGTACAACTGAGTCAATCTGTTCTCAAATACATATACATCCAACTAATTCGTGTATACGTCAGTTTCGCTTACTTTCCCAAGCTGCATGGATGATAACGCCTTCAGGCGAAACATTACACTCCACATGAGCCGATTTTTGTAATACTTGACTGTTACATTATTTTATCAACCTCGAAAGGATGAAACGCAAGTTCACTTCAGTGTTATTTGAACTCAGAATACTAACGGCTCTAACTTCTTTAGCAATGATAATAATAATAATAATAATAATAATAATAATAATTTTGCGAGCTGGCAGAAACGTTAGAAAGCCGGGCGAAATGCGTAGCCGTATTTCGTCTGCCGTTACGTTCTGAGTTCAAATTCCGCTGAGGTCGACTTTGCCTTTCATCCTTTCGGGGTCGATAAATTAAGTACCAGTTACGCACTGGGGTCGATGTAATTGACTTAATACCTATGTCTGTCCTTGTTTGTCCCCTCTGTTTAGCCCCTTGTGGGTAATAAAGAAATAGGTATTTCACCTGTTTTTACGTCCTGAGTTCTAATTCTGCCATGGTCGACTTTGCCTTTCATCCTTTCGGGGTCGATATATTACGTACCGGTTACGCACTATGGTCGATGTAATCGACTTATTCCCTTTGTCTGTCCTTGTTTGTCTTCTCTGTGTGTAGCCCCTTGTGGGTAGTAAAGAAATAGGTATTTCATTCGTCTCTTTACGTTCTAAGTTGAAATTCCGTCGAGATTGACTTCATTATTCATCCTTTCGCGGTCGATAGAAAGAGTACCACTTGAGCGCTGGGGTCGATGTAATCGACTTACCCGCTCCATCGAACTTCCTGGGCTTGTGCCAAAATTTGAAATCATTATTATTATTATTATTATTATTATTATTTTTGATGTTGTTCATTCTCATCATTATCAATTGCATAAATTCATATACTACCGTCATCATTGTTTCACCAATCCTTACCAATTTACTCGCGAAACGTAAATATTTTGCTAACGAAATAGATATGAGATTGGTAGTGTGAGAGTGAAGCGGCGCTGATTCAGAAACTGCCCCACCACTAACAATCTCCGGGTGGATTCAGTTGTTAAAATAAATGGATGTCACCATGGTTCTTAAAAGCTGTGTGAATGTTAGGTGTATGGCTGCGTGTGGAAGTGTGTGGGGCCTGGGTGGCGTTTGTGAGCAGCTATTACTTTTCTAGCAAAACAGAGGGATCGGATAGGGTGCTTTGTAGCATGGTTTATCAGTAGTAATGTTGTTTCTCTGTAATAGAGGTGGTGAAGTTAAGCTGAGATCTTATGCCTATTATTGATGTCTAGTGTGAGAAATGAGGTATTTGTTTTCATTTTTCTTTCCTCCTGCTGAAATAGTTTATTATATTTTCTCATGTTGGTGAGCAGAGGTATTTTACGAATGGATGTGTAAATATCTTCGGGAATACGTGTGTTGTACGCACACGCGTGGCTTGTATTTTTGATTATTGCAGATGTTGGATTGTGCGCGCGCAGTTGTGTAATTTATGTATGTATATACAATAGCGGTCCGAGAGCATAAGCACAAGACCGAATAAAGGGAGGTGGCGATGAAATTGCGCAGGTGAAGGAGTGTATTTGCTTAGGACAGACAATGGGTATGGGCTGAAGCGTGAATATTGAAATCTTGTCGAGTTAGAGCAGATTGGATGGCGTCTGTCTCAATTAAAGATGTACTGAAAATAGAGCTGAGAAAGTGCCCTGTGTGCCAATCTCTTCTACAGCACCATCGTTCGTGGGCTCTTACATGCTAGTGCAACGTGTTCTTCTCTGAAGAAAGAATAATTACTTCTAGCTATAGCACAGAGAGCCATGGGAATATATCCATGCTAGGAATATCATTACGGCAGCTTATCCTAAGGGAGGTAATTTGAAAAGTAAATGGAGTAAACGATGTGATCGCAGAATAGCGAATCACAAGTGCCGCTGTGAATCAGAAGCTTCAAAGACAACAGTTTAACCCGTGCAGTTGTCAAGCGGCATCCAAGAAATAGGAAACTAACCGGATGATCTCAAGACGATGCCAAGTCGACATAGTCAAACTTTGGGCCCAAATGCCCCCCCCCCAAAGAAAAACGCAATCAAGGGAAGAATTGAAACGCACTGTGACCAGCGATGTGTAAGAGTATGCGATAGCCTGGTCAAGTGTATAGTATGGTCGAATATCTAAGAAGTTTGCTTCGCAACCACATGGTCCCTGGTTCGGTACCATTGCGTGGCATCTTCGGCAACTGTCTTATATGCCGGCATGTATGGTAACTTGGGCTTACTTATATATACTGCAATGATTGTGAACTGAAATGTACAGATGAGCGCGTGGGGTCACACACATACACACACGCTCACGCACATTCATCAACGCAAAACTAAGAAACAAAGATAGTTGTCAAACAAGGTTATAGAATCATGAATACTCAGCACTTTATTAGAATTGTCAACACCGCCTCATGGGATCGATGGCATTGGCAACATTTTATTAAATGTGATCGTTGAGATTTTATATCATTCACTTTCTTTTCCTTGATATTACTAGAGCAGATTGAAAGACGCCTGTCTCAATTAAAGATGTACTGAAAATAGAGCTGAGAAAGTGCCCTGTGTGCCAATCTCTTCAACGGCACCGTCGTTCGTGGGCTCTTACATGCTAGTGCAGCGTGTTCTTCTCTGAAGAAAGAATAATTACTTCTAGGTACACCACAGAGAGCCATGGGAATATATCCATGCTAGGAATACCATTACGGCAGCTTATCCTAAGGCAGAATCGTTAGCACGCCAGACAAAATGATTCGCTGCATTTCTGCCGACTTTACGTTCTGGGGGTCAAATTCCGTGGAGATTGACCTTGCCTTTCAGCCTCTCGGGATCAGTTGAATAAGTACCAGTTGAACCCAGGGGTCAATGTAAATCGACTGGACCCCCTTCCCACAAAATTGAAAGCCTTGTGCCTACATCATAAAATATATTATTGTTCTTGTTATTACTGTTGTCAGTATATCCTTACTGTTACCACTGCGGTGGTTATTCTATCACCTTCCTTATTGTTCCTCCTTCGCATTGTGTGTGACAATTGTTATTGTTCAGATAATTATGTTATAGTTATTGCTGCTGTTTTCATGAGATTACAGCTGTTGATATCATCGCTAATGTGATTAAGGTTATTGTCTTTATTGTTTTAATGTTGCTCCTATTACTGCCTTGGTTCTTGCTTTTGTTGTTTCAATTGTGTCTGTTCCTATCTTGCTTTTATTTTCATGTGGTTTTCCTTAACAACATTTTAGTATCTGCTTTCGCGTATTAATTTGCATTCTGTTTCGTTTCTGTTGTAGTTGTAGTTGTTGTGCTTGCTGCCGCTATTAACGTTGATCTCGTTACTGTTATTACACGCTATTATCTTATTACACGTGATTATCTTATGACTTTCGTTCTTGTTTATTTTACACGCTAGAATTATTTTTAAACCGGCACATAGGTTGCAGAGCGCGATCGGAAGAGGCAAAAAGAAAGATAAAGGAAAGAATATGATGATGTACTGATACTATTTGGGTTGATGTTGTTGTCAGCAGTAGCTGTGCTAATGATGATGATGTTGGTGGTGGAGCGTTTGAAAGTTCATTGCGTCATTTAATATAGTGATTGCTGGAGAGGCAGCATTTAAGAGTAATTGGAATGGAAACGATGTCTACATAAATAGACGGGGTAGGTTTGAAAATAATCCGCATTTATGTGTGTGAGTGTGTATGCACTTGTGTGTTTGTGTGTGTGTGTGTACGCATATACGTATCCATCTGTGTGTATCTGTGAGTGCCAGTACGTATATTCGTACTTGTATTATGTGTTCATATATATATATATATATATATATATATATATATATATATATATATATATATAAACATATGAATACATCTGTGTTAGTGCAGAGATGATTGTGCTGTTAGGAATGACGTTACTAAGAAAACATGGTGTCCGGTTCGATACCAGTGTGCGGTACCGTATGAATCTATCTTTTATTTAATTGGACATGACATAAATTTTGCTTGCGGTATTTCATAAATAGAAACTGTGCTGAAGTCTGCCCCATATGTTTAGATGTATATCATCAAAACTATCTGGATCACAGCGAGAAGAGGAAAACGGTACTTTACGAATATTGTTCATTGGGGTATTTGTTCTGCATCGAGTTACGCCATCATTTTCACTCTAAATCCAAGTCTATCATGTATGCATGCATCCATATATGTACGTATGTCTGTATATATGTATGTATGTAACAATGTGCATCAATACATATATATGCATAAAACGATAATTCATAATTCGGTCCTTTATATGAAGAAGTGACGCAATCTATAGACTATATGCAGACTGAAAAAGTTACTGCGGCCAATATAGCCAACTAAAATCCTTTAAATTCGATGCCTACACCTAGCTATAGACCAACGCCTGAAAGCAGTAAAGGCATAAAATAATACAAATATTTGGAATATCTAAACTTATTGCTTACATACGATAAATACATGAACAAAATATTGTGATAAAACCAAATGCACTAATTACTTATATGTACAGATGTAAATTTATATTATGAATAGATAATGAGCAATTGTCCATAAATATTCTTTTTGTCATATGTTCTGATAGAAGTGTTTGATCAGTCTCTTACCGTAAGTCCGTATTTTCAGTGGCTAACATACAAATATGTGATATGCACGCCACTCATAGATGACGGAAAGAACTTCTAGAGCTGATCCCGAAGTTCATAATCAGTACAACTTATTCAGAGACATCATAAATATCATCACTATTAAAACCCATCTTCTCCAACAAGTTAGATATTATACTGCTGATTTAGAAATGTCAAATCACAAAATTTTTCGTAACATCTGATAGAAATTTGCAAAATAAATAAATAAACGAAAATAGTAGACTGAAATATTATGCAAACAAAACTACTTAGAACTGTTATATAACCCATTATATTTTGAGTGGTCATTCTGAGCTGATATTGAAAAATACGACCTAAAGTTTCAGGGACTTCCAAATTGTACATCGTAAAGGAGTCTGCTCTATCGCTCAGGTACAATTACATTGGATTGTATATGCTGGTTTAGAAGGCTCAAACTTGACTAATTCGAATACTTGTTGAGTGTATGTAAATAGAACATATTAGCTACAATCAACTGTCGAACTTTCCAGGTGTAAATTTATCAATACCTTGCTTGAATTATGCACCAACCCTCAATAACAACGGGGCTGGGAGAACTGGTGTCGTATCCACACATACATGTACACGCCCCACCACACACACACACACACACACACACACGAGTATCGACACATACACAGCATTCGAATACCCTCGAGTACAAATATTCTATTCGAGGTTCAGATACATTCATGTAAGTGCAAGCATACAAACCTAAGTGCAAACGCTTCCACTTAAATACACTCGAAACACTGGCACATAGGTACTCACTTATACATCCTTACACAAATACGTACATATATACATGTGTGTGTGTGTGTGTGTGAACGCTCTGTGCACTCAGATATTACAAATACACACGGGCCCAAACATACACTCATGAGCACACAGAGAAAAATTATGATGGGAATGAAGCCATCTCCACCTCAAACATCTTTGTATTCTCTACTCCCAGGGTATGATGACGGTAGGTAGCTTTTAAATGGTGCTATAATATTGGTACATTTCTCAGCATGTATTAGCTATGAATATATGTTTTATTATTACTTTTCTGCTTGTTGTTGTCATTGTTGCTCTATTTTATACACGGTTCTCTTTTTAGATACAGGAAATACCTCTTTAAGCGCCACACCATCGCCCCCCCCACCCACCCACAGCCATGTTGCTGTTAATATATATCTGAGAATGTAGGCGACAAACTTAACGATACAAGGCGAGTAGGATGCGGTTTTTTTTAGTAGGGTCGGGGAAAGGGGCACGGATAAGAGGTGTGTGTTGTGTGGATGATTTAGAATGATGTGGTGTTTGGAAACTTTAGAATAAAGGTGAAAGGTTCCTCTTCGAATTTCCAGCAATATGATGATAGTTCACACCCTCTCTCCCCCTCTTATATTATGTGTACGCATGTATGTCTGTATTTGTGTATGTATTTTCTCTGAAAGTATATACACGCACACACGCGTGTGTGTATATACATACATACATATATATGTGCGTGTGTGTATGTATATATATGTATATATATATGTATAAGTATGTATATACTATGTATGTATATATATATATATGTGTGTGTGTATGAATGTATATATATGTATAAATGTATGTATGTATATGTATAAATGTATATATGTATATGTATAAATATATATATATAAATGTATATATGTATATGTATAAATATATATATATATATATATGTGTGTGTTTGTGTGTATATATATATATGTATTGTTTTATTGTTTTTCTTGTTTCAGTCACGCTGGAGCAACGCTTTTCGTCTGACAAAATAAATCCCATGATTTATTCTTTGTAAGCTTAGTACTTATTCTATCGGTTTCTTTTGCCAAACCGCTAAGTTACAGGCACATCAAAGCAGCAACATCGGTTGTCAAACGATGATGGGTACAAACACAGACACACACAAACAAATACACACATATATACAACAGCCCTCTTTCAGTCTCCGTGTAAAAAATCTACTCAGAAGGCTTTGGTCGGTTTACGGTAATAGTATCTCTTCTCTCTATATATAAACGGCAGTTTGTCTGTGTGTGTTTCTGTGTGTCTGTTTTCTCGTACCCTCACCCTGACCACGGCTTTCAACCGATTCTGATGAAACTTGACACACACATAGCCCAATGTCATAATTCAAAACTAACGCAGCGAAAATTTTGAAAAGTTCCCCCAGTTCTGAAAAAAATCGATAAATTCGACATGGGGTCGAGAATCAGAAACACAAACCACAGACTGTCATGGGGACGCAACTCGACCTTTTTAACTCTCAAAAAAATTTACCATAATTTTTTTTCCAGTTTTTTCTATTTTTTGGCTATAACTCCCTAAAAATGCTTTATAGTTATTTCCCTTACAAACCCGAGCAACGCCGGGCGATACTGCTAGTATACATATATATATATATATATATATATATATATATATATATATATATATATATATATATATACATACAGAAACATATATACATAGATATATACATATATATACATATATACATGCACACATATATTCATACACATATATACACATACACATGTATATATACACACATATATATATGTATATATATGTATGTATATGTAAAGATATATATATATGTGTGTGTGTGTGTGTGTAGATATATGTATACATATATATTCATGTATGTATATCTATACATATAAATTTAAAATGAGCAATTCTTTCTTGTCTTGCGATTCGTGGTCAAACGGCTGAGTGGAACTGCACGAAACATTACTCCTGTGTAAAATGATTCAGTGGTGATGCTGGGCTTTGTATTTTTTCATAACTCCCATGAAAATCCATTATAATGATACTCTTGTGTTTATGAATGAGAAAGGAAGGGGTAATAAATGAATAAAGAAGGAAGGGGTGGTGTCATACTTGGTAGTGTACGCTGAAAAAAATAAATCAAACAGCGTTTCAACATTGTGGGAATATGTGTGTGTATGTAAAAGGGGAGTATGTGAATGTGTGTGTATGTGTATGTTTGTGTGTGTGTGCGTGTGCGCAAGCAATGGAAGTGGGATAGTTCATCGTTGTTTGCTTAGTATTTTGGGTTTTTTCATTTGGTTGAATCTTGCTTTTTTTTGTTAGTTATTTTTAGCGTTTTGAGAGAAAAGAGTAATTCCAACATTTTTTAACGTAAGCGTGCGCAAATAATTCGAATTCTTACTGGGAACAGGTTTTACAGCCACATCATCCAAACCGACCAGGTGAAACCGGGCTCAGCTGCCAGTGTGTGTGTGTGTGTATATATATATATACATATGTATGTATATATACATATGTATGTATGTATATATGTATGTATGTATATATGTATATATATATATATGTATGTATATATACATATGTATGTATGTATATGTAATGTATGTATATGTATATGTATGTATATATATGTATGTATATGCATGTATGTATATTTGTATATTTATATATGTATGTATATATATATATGTATGTATATATATATATGTATATGTATGTATATGTGTATATATATATATGTATGTATATGTGTATATATATATATGTATGTATATGTGTATATATATATGTATGTATATGTGTATGTATATGTATGTATATATATATGTATATGTATGTATATGTGTATATATGTGTATGTATATATATGTATATGTATGTATATGTGTATATATGTGTATGTATATGTATGTATATGTGTATATATATATATGTATATGTGTATATATATATATGTATATGTGTATATATATATGTATGTATATGTGTATATATATGTATGTATGTATATGTGTATATATATATGTATGTGTATATATATATATGTATGTGTATGTGTGTATATATATATGTACGTGTATATATATATATGTATGTGTATGCGTATATATATATATGTATGTATATGTGTATATATATATGTATGTATGTATGTGTGTATATAAATATATGTATGTATGTATATGTGTATATAAATATATGTATGTATATGTGTATATGTATGTATGTATATATGTATGTATGTATATGTGTATATGTATGTATGTATGGATATGTGTATATATATATATATGTATGTATATGTGTGTATATATATATATGTGTGTGTATGTATATATGTATATATATATGTATATATATGTATTTATATGTATATTTATATATATATATGTGTGTGTGTGTGTGTGTGCGTGTGGTAAGTAGCTTGCTTACGAACCACATGATTCCGGGTTCAGTCCCACTGCGTGACACCTTGGGCAAGTGTCTTCTACTATAGCCTCGGGCCAACTATAGCCTTGTGAGTGGATTTGGTAGACGGATACTGAAAGAAGCCAGTCGTATATATATGTGTGTGTGTTTGTCCCTCCCAACATCGCTTGACAACCGATGCTGGTGTGTTTATATCCCCGTAACTTAGCCGTTCGGCAAAAGATACCGATAGAATAAGTATTAAACTTTCAAAAAATTAGTCCTGGGGTCGATTTGCTCGACTAAAGGCGGTGCTCCAGCATGGCCACAATCAAATGACTGAAACAAGTAAAAGGGAGAGTATATTTATGTATATATATGTATATGTGTGTGTGTGTATATATATATATATATATATATATGTATGTATGTATGTATGTATGTATATATGTATATGTACAAATACATGTGAAAAGGTTGTATCATATTTCGTCCTTTAATTTGGAGGATTCCAAAAACGATTTCTAATATAGATTCTTGGTTTGCTGGTATCTTACTGGAGTAAGTTTGCGAATATGAAGATAATACTTGTATTTTGTGTGTTATGTAAATTTATGGAAATTAATCCCATAAAGCTCAACAAACCTGTTTAAAATGGAGAAGAGAAGATGTTAACCTGAAGATAATTTTTATCGTTTGGTACAGCGATATTAGAATCATGGAAATTCATGGTTGAACAGAAATAATTAAATTAATTAAATTAAATTAAAATAATTATATATCACTGTTCTCAGTGCAAGAAGTATAAACAGAAAATTATTACAATGAACTTGATAAAGGAAATAGAAGAGAAAGACTTTCGGATATTCATATTTATCCTTACGAGAAAGAAACAAGAATATGAGTCTAGTTGGGTATAAACTTAAGCTCAGTTTATAACTAAAACTCAACCAGGGACGTCAAGGGACAGTAAGTTTCTGCATGTAGATGTACAAACAGATGAGGTGTCTCGCAATCGAAAATCTGCTGTTATAAAATCAGTATGCTATAAAAAATATTCTTTTTTTATAAACTTTATAATAAAACTGAATGAATAAGATTGCATTTATATGGAGAGGAATTCACATAAAATATATGAAGTACCCATGAGAACGATATTTTTGCAATTCACTTATCTAGGGCTTGCTAAGAATTTGGTAAACTTATTTGTTTGCCTCTTTTACTGTCATTCCAAGTTCCCCAGTAACAATAGGTAAAGTTGTCGCTTTGAGATGCCACATTCTTCTGATTTCTATCTCTCCGTCTTTATATTTGTTCAATTTCTCAAGTGTTTTCTCAAATGTATTTTGTCAGCTGAGACTGAAGCATTCATTAACAGACATCTTTTCCATATGATTTTTGACATTATCTGGTTGGTTAGTTTGAATTTCCCGATCAGTCTAAACTCTGAAATTCCAAATAATGTTAACTTCAGCACCCTGCACAACTCGTGATATGCTATGTCCCCCATCAACTGATTGGTATGTCCGGCACATTGGTTCAATGTACGTAGTGAGCTGTGTTGCCATGTCGTTCCAAGTATTTTGCTGATGTCAGTCGGCCGCATCGAGAGATTATGTCATTGATTCTCTCTAGATATTTTCTGCTATATTATTGCTGATCCTAAGCAGCAATAATATAACCCTCAGTTTCCGGCTGGGGACCAGAGTATACCAGCCTCTGATGGGTAAGAGTTTGGTATTCACCACGATCCTTGGCTCTAATTGGGCATTTACTAGGCTGTGGATTTTTACTCTTATTTCTTCTTAGTGTAATAAAGGTTGATTTGTTTAGTTATATGTTTATTTTATTTTTATTTTCTGTTGGAGACACATTTTCTTCCAGTACTGGTTCATCTTGCTGCATTTCCAGAAGGTATATTATTGCATCTTTCGTCACTGAGTGCAGCTTTTTGGTATCTTTTTGTTTGAGACCCAGTTTTAACATTCAATCGTTTCTTTGTTGCAAGGACGCAGAGAATTCCATGGTTGCAATTTTCTATGAAAGTTGGTACTGTTTTAACCCGCAAACGATTTTTTTTAATCGCGGAAGGTATAATCGAGCTAGTATGTCTGCTTTTGATTTATGCAAACGATGCATTGTCATTAGCTTTCGGATTTTGGCATCAACTTTATTAGTACTATTATTATTACTTTCTCACACAGTGTAGATGTAAAATGCACCGGAGTAGTTAGTCTCTGCCAAGTCACAACAAAGACTTCAGAATGCTTTCCTTGAAATGTGCGCAGTACTTACCCGAGAAAGCCGATTTTTGTATATCACCAATCTTAGAAGGTATTCGCAAGCGCTTTAAGAAGACTTGAAGTTTGAATGAGATTGACCCTAAATACCTCATCACAGCTGGTATCAGTTTTATATAACTCTCGCATTCCAAACAGCCTGGTCATCTCCACTTTCATTTTGGCCTACTAGATGATGTTTTCAACCTCTTTACACGCTATATTCATATCATTTGGTATGGCTACGTCAATGATCTAACAGTATTTCTTTTCTTGTTTAATACGACCATATCCTGTCAGTGATGCTCAGTTACTTTTTTAGTTAGAAAATGCTAATCCCAACATTTGGTTGTTTTCCCATCTTCCTGCATTACTTGGCTCGGAACATGCTCATGCCAATATTTTGTTACTTTGTGTTGGTATTTACGATATAAAATCTAATAAAGGCACCCTCAAACTTTATCATGGTGACGCTTGCATTGTTTTTGCGTAAGGCTCTTACACCCGTTTATCAAATGGGTTACATTTTCTAATTCTTTTCACAGAACCTGCATTTCTGAGTGCCAGAAGTTTCGTACATATTATACTTAACCTAATTGGCTGCAAGAGTTTAGTCTTATGGTGTAGTTATAAGGCTTCCAGCGGTACGCTTTATATCGCCTTGCTTAAGCCATACCCACGGTGTTGTTACCCTTCATATCAGTGTGTCTCTTTGAAACTGAACATGCACTCTCATTTCCAGAAGATCCTCCTTTCTCTTCTCTTCGATTCTTTCGTTAAACATCTCCTAACCAATCGATTCATCTGCAGTTATACCCATATCGTCTGCTGTACATTGTAGCAATTCTTCGTCACTGTTTACCAAATATTCTTCATACTATAGTCCACATTGATGAAACTTTTTTCTTCATGTACAATGTTTTTATATTTGCCAAGGTGCGCCCAGATCGATGAAACCGTTGTGCACGCCCTAGTCCACTACCCGAGTATTGCTGACCTATGGGTATATGTCGAACACCTGCTATCGCGTGTGGAATGATTCGGCTATCAGCTGAATCCATTTTGAAGATTGCTCTACCTCCCTCTTTTGGCCGGGGGGGGGGCAATTTTTATTTGTCTAGTGACTGTAGCGAAAGAGCTAGTATGGTGAACCCGTTTGAAAGGGCTAAAGACAGACACTTTCCTCTTTGGTCAAGCCCTCATCAACTTTTTCAAGTTTGACTGGAAGTTGAGGGTGGAGAGGGAAGTGTTGCCTTGTAGCAAGTTTGTTGAATAGAGAACGACTCTTGCCCTGTTGTTCAGGAACCCGTGTGCCACCCCTATTAGGATCTTAATTTCTTCAATTTTTAACTGTTATTTATATTGCGTACACGCGAAAGCTCATTGTATTGTCCTGTTTTTGTCTTTAATGTTATTTAAGTGAGCCCTTGTGGCCAATAGAATAATAATAATCATCATCATCATCATCATCATCATCATCATCATCATCATCATCATCATCATCATTATTATTATTATTACCACCACCTTTGCACAGCTTCTAACGCTGGAGATGCACTACGGTGTCAGCTGTTCACTACCAGTGAACTTAGGTAACACCTCTTATTTTTCGAGCATCTTCCGGATTATTCGAGCGGTTCCAAGCAGTGTTGTTCTCTGCAAGTGCTCCAACCTTATTGCAGCCCCTACTTATTCCATGTACTTCTCAAGATTTTACTTATTGTTTCCAGGGCTGCGATAATTGTTAGTACTACTACCTACTTTTTCCTCAACCAAAACTACTTAACCTCCCAAGCTAACCTGTCATGTCTATCGACTTTTCTTTCTTCCTTATCGCATACCTTGTTGTAAGCTAGGTATGCTATATCTAAGATCCCGCAGAATTTGCTTTCTTTCTCAATTATTATTATTATTTTTAGTAGTAGTAGTAGTAGTAGTAAGACGGCGAGCTAGTAGAATCGTTAGCATATCGGACAAAATGCTTTGTGGTTTTTCGTCCGTTTTGGAGTTAGAGTTGAAATTCCGCTGAGAAGTCCTTTCGGGGTCAGTGAAATAAGTACCAATTAGGTATTTATTTAGCAGCTGGTAGATCGACCACTTTGAAGTTCCCTCGTAGGAGTTACTTCTTTATAACTAGGTGGTCTATGTGTTTGATATCTAGGTGTCTTGGACAGGAACACAACGCGGCGTTACGTTAAGGCCATCTCCTCAGTTGATTGTTCGGTATTGTATTAACTTGGTTCTTCGCTACATCTTGGCATTGTATAGATCAACCAAATTTCCATCTATATATTCTTGCGTACCGACTTACAAAAGAAGAGATAAATTAGGTAAGGCTGTCATGAGCAGGGTGATCATGCTTAGAACACCAATAGTAATTAATTTGTGCGTTAAGAGTGACCTAATTTTTAAATGGAACTACAGCAGTACTCCACTATTTCGCTTGCTTCCTTTGCAGGAATTCAGTCCGTCTGTTTTGGAAATACGTAAAACTACGAACATTGTCAAACACTGTATCAGCTGTTTGAAACAGATAAGAATTTTCGTAAATATTTAGATTATTTTTGAAAGAAAAATTCTGCGATACAAATCTAAACTGTGCATACTTCGAAAATCTGTTTATGCAAGATAGACATAAGGTAACATACAAGTTCGCCAGCCTTGGAAATCATGCACTATTTGTATACATGAATTTCCCGTTAAAAATGCTGAGTTCACAGGTTTTCTTCAATATCCCATAAAAAAAATTACTAAAAATATGAATACAAATTCAGCATTTTCAGCAGAAAATTCTGAAGATTATCTCTTCTGTAAATATCTCTTATCTCTTCTCTATGTGTTTCAATAAATGAAATGCATTACAGGAATTTTATAAATTTTTCATGAAAAAAAAAAAAGGTTAATGATTAGTAATAAAAATAATTTTTAATATATGCCCATGGTTATAATAAATTAACGGAGTTTGCTCTCGCCTAATTTAAATTTGGTTTGTGAAGTGTCGTAACTATCGTTGCTACCATTCCATCATTCAATCCTTAAATGTAATGATTTATAACAAATACAACAATACAAGTTTCTGAGGGATTTATATAAAAGTATATCAATCCGAATATTTGATTGATAGAGATTTTATTGAGCACTAAAATAGGTAAGTCAATTAGCTAAATACTGTAAGGCATTACGTTATATACGTGAATGCATTCATAGTTATTCTATATTTGAGTGAACATATAGTGATATATACACCAGTGCATACATATAGCTGAAAGTACATTAATAAATATGGGTCTATGTAAATAATTGCATAACAAGAGTGTGTGTTTGAGTATAGGTATCTATGGCGTATTTTTGCATTTGTAGGTATGTGATATATATATATATATATATACTTATATTAAGGGCATTACTATACATAAATGCCTCACGCTAGGAGGGACTCTTTAAGTCAAAACTGCCATGATAAATAAATACATTGTATCGAATTCGAGGGTATGCAACTCTCGAAGCGAGCATTTTAAAAACAGAATTCAGCTGCATATCATATGATTTCGTAATTAATGCACAAAATGCACTTTTTATTTGTCAGTGCGAGCATAATTCAAGAAACAATTCGAAAAGCCCGCTTTTTACATAGGTTTATAAGTGTGAACAATTCTATGTACTATGCTGGATACATTTGGTGTTTGTGTGGTATGTTGATTTTTTGTTCATTCTATGTATCTTGAATTATGCTTGCACTGACGATTAAAAAGTGCATTTTGTGCACTAATTATGAAATCATATGATATGCAGCTGAATTATGTTTTTAAAATGCTCGCTTCGAGAGTTGCATTCTCTCGAGTTCGGTACAATGTGTTTATTTATTATGGTAGTTTTTACTTTAAGAGTCCCTCCTAGCGTGAGGCATTTATGTATAGTAATGCCATTTAATGTAAGTAAATATATTTAAGAGGAATAATTGATGGATTTTTCCCTTAAGAGGTTTTCACGCTAACTACTTGATAAATTCTTATAAAGATTTTATGCTATTTTTCAATTATATATATATATATATATATAATATATATATATATATATATATATCGTTAGTTATCAGTGTATAGATGTATCTACTAGTACTCTTTCACACATCCATTTGTTGGAGCCATCAAACTGTGAGTCCAGGACTTCAAAAAGCTATTTTGTCTCATTGAATTTTGTGTCATATAAATGCTTTTACGACCAGAATCCAGACGTGTATATCAAAGTCAGGTTACCAATGACTCCAACATGATTCCGGGTTTTGTCCTACTGTGTGGAACCTTGGGCAAATGTCTTATACTATAACCCGGGGCCGACCAAAGCTTTGTGAATGAATTTGGTAGATGGAAACTGGAAGAAGTCCATCGTATATATGTGTGTGTTTTTCTCCCACAACCGCTTGACAACCGGTGTTGATTTGTTTCCATCCTCTACAACCTAGTGATTCGGCCAAAGATACCAATAGAGGAAGTACCCGGCTTTAAAAAATTAGGCTCTGGTCTCGATTTGTTTGATCAAAACACTTCAAGTTGGTGCACTCGCATGGCCGTAGTCCAATGAGTTTAACAAGAAACGTGAAAGATAACAGATGTATGTCCTTATAAATGTAATTCTTACCATAAATTGATACAATTTTCAGGAGCTATAACTTCTAGAGAGAACCTGCCGGTTTATCAACCGCTTGAAAATGTTAGTTATTTATTTTGATTCGGTTCATTCAGAATCATGCATGATTTCTCAGTCTCTTACATCATGTAGTAGAGCATATATGTTATTTAGTATACGGCTAATATTATGTGATCTTTTCCAGAGCAAATAGATTATTGATTCAGTATAAGTTTTAAATACTTTGGACTGGCTGTGTATCTTATAAACCAATCCATAATTTTCATACTTTCATATAATCCAGAAATATATCAAGATATATATCCTTATGACTAGAAATACCATATGGAACTACCTTCGTAAATAGAATTATTAGAATTAACTCATATGTTCTGTATTGTTTTCCATTTTTATTTACCTTATGAAATATTTCATTGGAAATCTCGAAACAGTTTACTAATATAATTTCACTGTCTACGTACAAAATCAGCTCTGAGCAGATGACAAAATGAAGCTGCTACACAGAGACATAAGTACATTATACGCAAGCGCACAAGCTCACATGCACGTCACACACTAATAAAAATGACTGTGTGTTGTCTGACAACGAATTTTAAACAATAAATTATGTTAGCGGTTAGTTTCACAGCATGTGGCAGTTAAAAATTTTAAATTTACGACACTGAACTCTAGTTTTTTATGAGGTTGACTTGACCTGAGTTATTATGTTTCAATGTTATAACCTCAAGTGTTTATAGTATAAGTGACGGAAACCCAACCCACATTCTAATAATCATCCTATGTTACACACACATGCACACATTCATGCTCACACGTATACACACTCACAGGCACACTCTCTCACCCACACATGTATGCCTACAGAAATGTATTTGTATACACGCACATGTATATTTACACTTGTATGTATATAATACGTGTTTGTGCGTGTTCATACGTGCGTGCATGGTGTCTTAGCATATGTATGTGTGTTTCTATATAGACTTATATTTATTATAAGCAAACCAACATTTAAATATTTATGGAATGTTAAATGCTGTCATTATGGAAGACGAAAAAGGTGAGGGTGTGTGTAAGCTTTTGTTTTAAGTTCACACACACAAACACACAAACAAACAAACATTCACATAATCATGAAGTGTTCTTTGTGCAGAACGACACCGAATGCAGCCATAAGTCAAACAAATAACTACAGTGCTATACAATAAAACCAATTACATTTTCGTTTTGTGAAAGATTTATTACTCGAAGTCTTTTGTTATTTGAACAAGTGATCATCATAACATGACGGAGAATAAACATGTCCTAAATGTTGGGTTCTAAATGAATTATGGTGTAATATGTTGTATGAGTAGTGAAATAGCTTGTCGGATGCGGTGTCGGGTTACTAACTCTTGGTTATTCAGTGTATCTCTAGTTGCTGAACTTTCATTGTGTCTGTGAGCATGGTATATTATATTTATTCCATTTAGCTATTGGATACTACAGAAACCACAGAAGAATTACATATTATGTACATGCTGAAAGTCTTCGGCAAATCATACAACTGGAGATCATCTCACTTCGAGCTATTTATTAGCTGTTGAACTTAAGCATCACAAGCTAACGAATCTCTATTTAATTTTACAGTTTCGTTGCTGCTAATTGCAACGGAGCTTCTAGTAGACCATGCTACATATTTAAAGCTAAATGCTTTTGCTTTAGTTTTTTTTCTTTGCTTTGCTAGCTAAGAAAAGAACAAAATTTATTTGGGTGATGTTTACTTTTAAAGGTAGGTCTGTGTCTGCACACAGACGTTTGTGGAGGAGGTGCAATTGCAGGCAGTTTTGGGGAGAAACGAATAGATGAAATGTTCAGACCAGAGAAGGTGTAGGTCTGAGATTTGGGAGATGACACATAGTAAAGGTGAGATAAAGATATTTCGTCAGTTGGGCTTGTGTGAATATGCAGCTAATTATTTCAGAGGCAGAGATGCTACAGTAGTAACGGTAGAAACTGTAGCGAGAAGAAACTATGTACGTGAGCTTGTAGTTTTTGTACAATGAAGACTGGGTTGTTGCTATCGATGAAGTTTTCCTTTTGGCTTTTTTTTATGTTTCGTTGAAGTAAAGGTTTTGAGAAATTTTGGGCCCTATAAATATTTTTTGTTTCTTTTTCGCACTGAGGAGAACAGCGATATGTGATTAATTTAATTAAAATAATTTCTAATTATTCTACCATGTTATTTACATGTTAATATTTCTGTTCGAAACGATCGTATGTATATATTAAAATACTTTTTTCAAATTTTAACATCTCGTATCCATCTTCAACAGTTTGTTGAGTTTCTGTGGGATACCTTTCCATACATTCTCATCACACACCATATATATATAATAATTTCATATTCGCAAGAATCTTACGCCAGTAGGCTACCAACAAAATATGAAGCGTCTTTGTTAGAAATAGCCCTTTGGAGCTCTTCAAAGTAAATGAAACAGAGCTCAACCTTTTCATATATATATATATATTATATATATATATATATATATATATATATATATATATATATATATATATATATATCACCGTGACCGACCAGGCTATCAGATGTTGCTACACATCGCTGGTCACAATGCGCTTCGCATTGTTTTAGCCTTCAAATGACGCCATCCCGCTGGCTAAGCGAGCAGGCCAACAGCAGAAAGAGTGAGAGAAAGTTGTGACGAAAGAGTACAGCATGTATCGCCACCACCCCTTGCCGGAGCCTCGTGGAGCTTTAGGTGTTTTCGCACAATAAACATTCACAACGCCCGGTCTGGGAATCGAAACCGCGAGTCTGCTGCCCAAACCACTGGGCCATTGCGTCCCCCCCATATATATATAATATATATATATATATATATATATATATATATATATAGTGTGTGTGTATACATATTTATATATACACACACACACATTCTTGTATGTATGTATACATATTTGTATATATACATGTATATATATATATATATGTTTGTATATATATATATATATATATATATATATATATATATATAACAAAGCTATTTTATTCCACATGGGTAGATGTATAGGAGAAAAGAAGTTGAAAATGCACTGAAAATAGTTAAAATATTTTTTATTTATATATTTAAAGCTTTAACTGGTTTCACAGTTTACATTGATTTTCAAAACAATTCAAGTGGAAACACGTGGCTTATGTCACAGCTGTCCTGCTTCTGACTAGTGTTTGAGGCTTGCTTTATTTTTATAGGTCTTTATGGCTCACATTAGTTTCTGTCTTCAATAGGATTTGATTGATAGAAGATAGTCACATGACTGGTCTTAGAAATTTTTGTGGATTCCCTGCTACGTCCATGTGTTAAAATCAAGTGACAATGTTTGGCGTCGTAAATGCAAATCAGGACAGACTTTTACCGTAAAAAACATCACTTTACATGTTCTTCTATAGGTATGTGTGTGTGTGTGCTCGTGTGCGCGTAAGTATGAATGCAAGATACGAAATACGCGCCTAACTTCTACATATGGATAAAATATATCTGTTTAATATGACTATATATATATATATATATATATATATATATATATATATATATTATATATATATATATATATATATATAGTCATATTAAACAGATATATATATATATATATATATATATAGTCATATTAAACAGATATATTTTATCCATATGTAGAAGTTAGGCGTGTATTTCGTATCTTGCATTCATATATATATATATGTATATATATATATATATGTATATATATATATATGATAAGATAAGGAGATACTTAGTGAATACAAGCAAAACTGTAAAACACGAACTCGAGAGTAAAAAAAGGTCACAACTAATAATGTAATAAATGTTGAAGTTTCTTCTGTTATAATTTGAAGATTTGGAAGATGATACTTTTAGTAATTATAACAGAGATAGTTTTCAGCTGTTATTACACACACACACACGAACATGCATACATATGTGTGTGAGAGAGAAAGAGGGAGAGAGTCGGAGAGGTAGAAGAGAAGCGACTACTGATACTTAAGCCAGAGCGTACAATTTTAAAATAAAGTCACATAATTGAAATAGGCTAAACGATGTATTATATACCTTCCTTCCAGCTGTCTCTCATAAAAACGATAGATTCATATTAAATTGATATTTTTTTTATTCATTTGTAGATGTTAGGCGTATATTTCGTATCATGCATTCATCCAGGTAATACCAGCGATACTTTCTCACACGCGCACACACAACAACAACAACATAACGTGATATGAGATACTTGGTGGATGAAAATTCGGTTAAATCGTTTAGAATTTATTTTTCTTATTGAAATATTAAAATTTGTAGCGGAGTTTCATTCAGAAAACAAACAAATTAGTTTTACTATAATGATTTTTTTTCACTTTGAAACTGCTTTAGAATTGTAGTTTTGGACTTTGTCCCCTCTCCAATGCAGCTTTTTCGATGTATTATTTTAGAACAGTAAACTAATCCAATATATATATATATATATATATATATATATATATATATATATATATAACGGGAAGCTTTATGAAAATAAACAAAAGACGAAGGCAGGTGGAGTACAAACAAACAATTGTATTAGTATGGCGCTCAGGAATATAAATAAAACAAGTCTTTTACGTTTCGAGCCTACGCTCTTCAACAGAAAGATACACAGAAAAGAAACACGGTGAGAAACGAGGAGAGAAAAAAATGCGTGCAGAAGCTAGCGATTCAACATGGCGATCTATATAGTTTATGGATTAGAGACAGGTATTCTCTGTATAGAATACAATTCGTAGTCCTCAAGAGATTTGAACTTGAGCAAGTTGAGGAGTAAATGTAAGGACAAGCAAGTTAGGCAAGTCGCTATACAAAAGACATTTAATAAATTTAATACAAAAAATGTACATATATATACATATAAAAATATTCCGACTTACATCGAATAGAGATTATATCTTGACATCTCTATTCTGTGTAAGTCGGACGTATTTAATGTTTTTTGTATATGAACTTGCCTAACTTGCTTGTAATTACATTTACTCATATCTATATATATATAACTCAACTTGTGTGTCAGTGTGTTTAACTTCCCGGCACATCTCCTCCTAGCCAACAAATCGTAGAACCACCAAAAATGGGTCACTTAAAGTTTAGGCGAATGAAAATTGAACTGCACTATTTCTGTTCCGAAATTCATCTCGCAAGTACAAAAATCGATAATGTGTTTGTTTAGGCCTTATCCCATGCATTGAATAGTGAACTGTACTCAGTCAGCTGTTTGACGTGAACTGTTTTCACCACGCGTGCAAGCATGCGTAAATTGCATGAAAAATAAAAAATCAAGAGATAAAAACGAATCGCCGTAAACATTGTAGAAATTCGGCAAAGAAATGAATTTCTGGGATGTAGTCTGGAGGGTTTTTTCGTATTAATCGTTTGGACTTTGTGAACACATACCAATTATTTTCATAACATTTTTAACGCTTTGAATTAAATGTGACCATTTTGCATTGAGTCTGCAGTTTGAATCATTTTAATCAAATTTTAGTTGGCCGGATTTTTGATCATCACGATACATCACCAGCGACTCCCTGAAGCTCTCCCCTGAAATCCCCGTTGAGAAATCTATATATATAAAACTCAACTTCTGTGTCTGTGTGTTTAACTTTTGGATCTACCAAGTTTCATTATTAAGGATGGAAAGTAGCGTGTAGCAAATCTATATATATAAAGCTGAAGTTGTCTGTGTGTGGCAGGTTTGGTAGCCTTCAAGTAACACTATCTCCTTCGAGACCCTGCAGCGCAAGTTGACCAAAATTGAGAGTATGATAGGTTTGCTCTTCATTCTGTAGAAGATAAAATTCAAATTGGACCATGTTAACACCAAAAATTATTTACTTCAAAAAGGTGCTTTTTTTCTATGAAAATCCCTATTTTTTACGATTTTTGACTGCTGTGTCACCATTTTTCGGTGTATTTCAACTGGAAAAATGTTCACTTGAAGAGAATAACAAGTTGCATAATGCAAAATTTTTACTTTTCAAAAATTCCAATTCTGAAGAATAGAAACAATCCCAAGCAACACCGGGTGATACTGCTAGTATATATATATATATTTATATATATATATATAACACATACGCACGTGCACACACACACACAGCTTCTCCTCGATTTACGACCTATACGACTAAAGACAATCGCACTTACGACCACAAAAACTGAATTAATTAAAAAATAAAAATCGATTTTTGACGTTGGTCAGCTGCGCATACGATAACTATGGCAGTATCTGGCAACGTATGCTTCCCTCAGACCCAGGCACCCGCTGCTTGCTATTGTCTCTCACTCAGTCACTCCCGAGTATGAGTTGAGTTTGAATGAAAATAGTATTGAAAAATGTTAATCCGACATACGATCAGATAGACTTACGACCTATCAGTCGGAACGGAGCTCGGTCATAAGTCGAGAATATATATATATATATATATAACAGCAATTAAAAAGATTCAGTGAGAGATTATGATGTGTTATTGCACAGAATATGGCACACACGAATCCTAAAATGATAATCAGAAAAAACAAAGACTATTTGGAGACATGATAAAACAGTAAAATAATTTTGCTTGATTTATATTTTTGTTAAGTATTGGCTGTTTTTAAAAAATTATATATACTTTCCCGAGGAAACATTTTTCGCCAAAAAATATCAAATGTAAATTCAATATATGAAATAGACAAACATACATACAAAAATAAATATACGCACACAAAGACACAATTGTTTTACCGATAATAGTGCAATAGTTGGCATGACTTCCTTTATTAACTGACTTAATTCGTTCAAATCGCACATATTTATAGAGCAAATCTTTTATACAAATCTACTATTCAGCGTTGACGCCTTCACAAGTGATGCATTTTGGCCATCGCTGAACACCACACTCGAACTATATTTGACAAAAATTCGTGTGCGTACTTGTGTTCCCTCTCCTTCACAAATACTTTCGCCTCGTCTATGTCATCAATTTTTTGCTTTTGAAAACTGTCTTTCATTGGATCGAAGGGTGCCAATCCAAGCTGTAGAGTCCAACTTGCTGATTACCTCACTTGTCGAAGATGCGGGTGGCAGTACATTGTCATGGTGAATGTGGGTCATTTTCAGATTCTCGTTCGGTGCATTTTTCCTAATGGCTTTTATAAACATGTTTGTGGTATCTCTATGTTCTTCTTACTGTTCACAGTACACATTTTAGAAAGTCAAAGAGAATGGAGCACCTATCATCTCCAAAAATAGTCACCGTGGCTTTATGCGCCAACCACTTGCTCTTAAATTTGGTTGGCCTTGAAAATGAGGTGCAACGCCATTCCTTGGACTGAGTTTCGTTTTCGTAATTTAAAGATACATCGACTTTTCATCCCCTGCTTACAGATCAGGAGAAGAAGCTTTCTTCAGTGGCTTCAAACACTAAAAGCAGAACAGATCAAACTTCTGCACTTCTCTCCTTCAATTATGATGTTGAGTAAAACAAAATAGATTGAAATGTAATAGATCGATACTAGGGTTATAATTATGGGTGACAATTTCATACGACACCCCTATTTTAGGGTTAGGGTTAGAGTTATGGTTAGGGTTAGGGGTGGGGGAAGGGTATCTTTTTTTCTTCGCAAATGTAAATAAACCCAATCTGTTTCTTAAACGAGGGACATATTCATACAGCACGGAATGTTTTCACCCCAAATGGAGGTCAGCGATTGGTTAAAATTGCCGAAATAATCGAAATTAAAGTCGAAATATGTTACAACATATAGAATTTTCTCAATAAAGTCAAGAAAAAATGATGTTTTATAAACACATTCTACCAGTATACGAAGTTTAAAAGTGTTTAGTTAACTAGAAATTGTGTTGAAAACTGCCGTTTTCTTTCACGTTTTCCCTACATGCATTCATTTATTGAAATTAAACAAACATCAACTGCATCAATTTCATCAGTTTGGGAAAGCTTCCTAAAGTCATTTCTTTACACTAAATAAATAGGTTGCATTTTTCTTTTTCTTTTGTATCACTACTTCAACGTTTTAGCTACGAAGTAGCCAATCAAGCTTTGGGAATGACCTAGATACCCATTACATCAAAAATATTAAACACTTCAGTTTAGACTGAGGCCTCATTATACATTTCAACTTAGAAGTCTGTTGTTAGGCTAGTATGTAGCAGCTGACGAATATATTATTGCATTAGCTGTCCAACCTGTTTAGGCATGTTTCAAGGTTGTTTTAGAATTGTTTTTATCTTTGTCTGCCGTTGTTGCTTCCCGCGTCTTGTAAGCAATAATCGAGCAATAATCGAGCGATCCAGCTGCTTTGTTTACTAAGCGCAGTATATCTTGGATTACATTGTGCAATATATCATTTTAAATACAACAGGATGTGATATAAGGGGAGAAAGATTGAGTTATTATTGCTTGCAAGTCGAGTGGTTGCACGTAATTTTCTTCCCCGTTGTGTAGTCCAGTTAATAGCCATCATTTTCGTGTTCTCTCTTTATAAAGTATCAATGCACTTCTAAATTGTTGGTGAGAGAGAAATTAGTATTCTGTGAGATGTGGTGTAGGGCTTGTGCATTATGCAATGTAGTGTTTACACACAGGGGAAAATTATTGCCCTGATAGCGTAGCATCCAACATGTCCATACTGGTGCTGGTTTCCAGGTTTTCTGGTCTGCAGGTGTAATCATCTTTTATGCTTGCACTCGAATAGCACTTCATCTTTTTTTGCTTAACCTCATGAGTAGCTGCATCTGGGTATTTCTTTGCTAAGCATAAGCTGCATATCTTTAATCCGCTGTGACATAGGCCTCGTGTATCAGCAAGGTTTCAGCGTATTGTTGACTGTTGCCTGTTCTGCTTTCCTTCAATAACCAGATGTCTAGAAACAGCGAGGGAAATTCATTCTGTTTAACCGGAACTGAAAACCTAATAGTGCTGCGAGTATTATGTTATGTTCTAAGTACTGTATATAATTTTCGATGCTGTTGGCAAATATTTATTATTGCTCAGTAAACGAGCAAATTTATTAGGCTTTTACAATTATCTCAGCGGAAGGTTTTGTTGCTGTAATTACATTTTGGCAATTAGATTGGTGTGTCTCTAATACTAAGGCTTTGGATGTGGTGCGATATTTGTTATTTATGTAAATCTATATACACGTTTGCCTACATGGATGCATATGTATGTTTATGAATTTATTGTTTCCTGTAAGATTATATATATACACATGTCTACTTATATTCACATTACGTCACGACATTAATGAGTGTTACGGGTATAATGTAAGTTAGTACAACTTGTTACAGTGTTGAGATGTCGGTGAATAAATCGGCTTTTCCAAGACAGCCTGGTGTAGAAGATTGCTACAGAACTAACAGAACAAAAACAAAGCCTGCCAAAAAAGACGGATGGATACAAGGTAGGGTCAACGGCTAACTAGCAGTAGTTATTAGGGACAAAGAAATACTAAAGATGAGGAATAAGGGTGCAGTAAATACTGGGAACAATAGTATAACTTGTGTTCATTAGCTGTGCGTAGGTAACTTGTTTAGGTTACTCTGAATACGAACTTGTTGGGTTATGCCAAAATAATCTAAAATCATTTTTAATACCCAATGGTTTTAAGATTTGCCTTTTCTTTTTTTTTTAATAATTGTCTTCAAGGCGGACACCATAATTGTTATCCTCACTACGAGTATTGCCTGATGAGGTAGATGTCGATTGGCAACATCTATTTTAACAAGCAAAGGACATACAGTGTACTGTGTGTGTGACGGGAATCGATCCCCGGCATATTCGGAGCAACGACTACATTTAAAGTGAGTCTCGTGCGCATCATCTTTTGTCACCCGTTCGCATTCCAAACTCTATCTGCCGGAACTTGGGTTACAGAAACGCAGAACTCAACGAAAAACGCCATATTGCTCTTTCATCATTCCATAGTCAGTGTTAAGCAATTCAAGGTCGGCGAGCTGGCAGAAACGTTGGCACGCTGGGCGAAATGCTTTGTGGTATTTCGTCTGCCGCTACGTTCTGAGTTCAAATTCCTCCGAGGTCGACTTTGCCTTTCATCCTTTCGGGGTCGATTAAATAAGTACCAGTTACGCACTGCGGTCGATATAATCGACTTGATCCCTTTGTCTGTCCTTGTTTGTCCTCTCTGTGTTTAGCCCCTTGTGGGTAGTAAAGAAATGGGTATTTCGTCTGCCGCTACGTTCTGAGTTCAAACTCCGCTGAGGTCAACTTTGCCTTTCATCATTTCGGGATCGATTACATAAATACCAGTTATGCATTGGGATCGATATAATCGACTTTTTGCCTTTCATCCTTTCAGGGTCGATTACATAAATACCAGTTACGCACTGGGGTCGATATAATCGACTTCATCCGTTTGTCTGTCCTTGTTTGTCCTCTCTGAGTTTAGCCCCTTGTAGGTAGTAAAGAAATGGGTATTTCTTCTGCCGCTACGTTCTGAGTTCAAATTCCTCCGAGGTTGACTTTGCCTTTCATCTTTTCAGGGTCGATTAAATAAGTACCAGTTACGCACTGGGGTCGGTATAATCGACTTATTACGTTTGTCTCTCCTTGTTTGTCCCCTCTGTGTGCTGCCCCTTGTGGGCAGTAAAGAAATAAGTGTTAAGCAATTTCGGAGTAGCGCATTGTACTATTAGCAGTTCACGCTTCGTGATGCGCGTTCTTAGCAGCTGCTGCTGCCACCGCCTCTCACTTGTTGTTTATGATCGCTTATCGATCCGCAGTATTCAGCCAATCTGAAGGTTTGCTCCGAGAATGCAATTTTAGGTCGATTCCCATCACATGTATTCTCCTCATACACACGCAACACTGGAACTTCTATTCTGCGAGGTTATTTCAGCGAGATTCCTCTTCTTAAACGGTTTCTCATCATAGTAACTGATCTGAACCAAGTTCATTGTTAATTACAGATTCTAATTAAATAACTGGCTATTTGATATCAGCTAATTTACTTAGTAATGAGTTACTTTTGATTCTGATAGCTTTCACACACCCATTTTCTTCCATTCCTACCCTTCTGCTTTGCTTTTTGTGTACGTTTGTGAGTGTGTATGTGCATGTATTTATGCATACACACACACACACACGTATATACACACACATAAACACACACACACACATATATATATATATATATATATATATATATATATATATATATTATATATATATAAAGTGGATAGCGCATGTTTTCATTAGCGCAAAATAATTAAAAGTACGCGCTTGATACAGACTTATAGAGAAAATGTGCAGAATCAATTATCACGAATATGTACCAATTAAGAAGTCTAAGAAGGCCCTGAGATGTCTTGTTTTCTCAATGATTGAATTGATTGACCATTCCACTAATGACTGGAATAGCAATATACCTCGTAGTCTGGTGCGTGTGAGGTGAACGGGCTCTCTGTACACAGATTCAAAAAGACGTACATATATAAATGAACCCCATAGGAGTACAGTATTGATAAGATTGAATGTATATTTTGTTGTATTTTATAAATTGATATCGTGTAATATCACTACGGGATCTCGCACCTTCCTATAGCAAATATGTAAACCAGTGCCGCGAACGATACGAAAATAAATATATTGTCATGTTATGTAGGATTACACAGATTAAAATTGTGCGTGCGTGTGTGTGTGTGTGTGAGAGAGAGAGAGAGAGAGAGAGAGAGATTCATAGTTTAGGAGTTTATCATTGCATTTAATCTTCGCTTCATATATATAATCGGAATTTAAAAAAAAAAAAAACCTAGTTGAAACGCCAAAGCAAATACGAAAATCAGGGAAATTGAGAATGCTGTGGTTATATCTCAATCGTATGATTAAAACAGCTGCCATTTTTTACAATAATATCTAGCAATCTCTTTAGATCTTCCTTTCTTTGTTCGTTTTACAGGGGTTTTCCATGTTGTTTTGTCCTTCGTTTCATGATCCCTCTGAATAGAAAGACCACTGTGAAGCTATAGAGAAAAGAGCTTGAAAGACCACATGCCTTTGTGTGTGTGTGTGTGTGTGTGGTGTGTGTGTGTGTACTGGATAATAAGCTGAGTGGTTGGACAAGTGCAACAGATTTACCAAGCAAGAGACCGTATCAAGTTTCTAGCTTTGCAATATGTTTATTTGTAAGACACATAGCTCTCAAAATTTGAAGCATCTTTCCTGTAAACAGTTACCTCAGGTTCGCTATAATCTGTTATAGCTTTGAAATAGATGAGCATAGGTTTAACGAATGTGAGTATAGCTGTGAAATTGTTGCTTCCAAGCTTACCCTAATATACCCCACGCTACCTCATGTCATGTTTCATCTCGTAATCAGGGCTGGGCGAGGAGTTTTGAGAAACAGGCTGCATGAGACCATCAACAATTGGGCCACACAACTACGAAAACAGATCAATGATAATTTTTCGGTATGGAAGCTATTCAGAAAGTCTCTCGGGCCACAGTTTGTCCATGACCGATCTACATGTAACTACGTCTTGATAATTTCGAACGGAGATAAATACGTAACCGTAACAGTTGGCTTAAAATTTGCCCCGATTCAGTTTCTCGGTTACTTAAAGTACTTTTAGAAAGTTAATGTTATCATATAATTCCGAGGATTAACGAAAAATGTCAAAAATTTTTTTACACTCAATACCTCCTCATGATAATCTTTCTACCCGCTGTCCTCGTCTACTGGATATCTCCACAGCAAACTCAAGTTTCGTTCACCTTCAAACTTTAGACTTACAGCTTAACCCTGCATACGATATAGCCACATACTTCAGACAATTTTTTTTCTTTTTAATATGCAAAATTATGATTTAGTTCTTAATAGATTTCTTTAAAAATAAGAATGGTTCAATCACTGTGTTTTCTAAATATGTTATTATTGATATAAGGGTGCCTAACTTCAGTCAGGGCCGTGGATCATAACGTACGCCCACACACACACACTTGGACATTGTAAATGTTATAAGTATACATAAAGTATCATATACACATCTACATAAGTATACGTATGCAAACATGTGTAAACATGCGTAGATATTTATACATAGGCAGAATAGAATAAAAACCGTATATGCCAGTGTATGTAAATTTCTTCGGATCTTTTCGGTTTGAACGGCAGTTTTTTCTAGCGGTGTCATATGAAATTGTCACCCATAATTATGACCCTAGTATTGATCTATTGCATTTCAATCTGTTTTAGGGTTAGGGTTATGGGTGGGGGGAAGGGTATCTTTTTTTTTCTTCACAAATGTAAATAAACCCAATCTGTTTCTTAAACGAGGGACATATTCATACGACACAGAATGATTTTTACCTCAACAGACGTCAGTGATTGGTTGAAATAGCAGAATTTGAAGAAAACAAACAACAAATATCTTACAAACTATAGAATTTTCTCAATAGAGCCAAGAGAAAAAGATGTTTTATAAACACATTCTACCAGTATACGAAGTTTAAATTTTTTTTAGTTACCTAGAAATTATGTTAAAAACTGCCGTTCAAACCGAAAAGATCCATTTCTCCTATGTCTTTACTTCCAGTTTCTTTTAACTTCATTAGTCAATATTTCTTCACCCTCAACCTTTAGCAGTTATTTTTTCTCTTCCCCTGACTTTACAGTATTTCATTTTTATTTACACTCTCTCTTATATATTTTGTTCGTATATTCCTTCAGCATATTCACTCTTTTGTCTTATTTGCCGTTCCTTATCCCAGCCTGCTTAGCACGGCTATTTAATCCACGCTTCAGATCATTCCTAGAGTCTCCTTAGTTGTTTTTTACTCTATCTGGACGCGAATTATTCTCTCCTTGTCTTCTCATTCCCAAAACTTTCGGCCTCGCAATTACAGTAAGAACAACAGGGAAATGTATCTGACAATAAATACGATACGTACCCAATGTCAACACGAGCGCATGTCTGCGAACACACACACATCATCATCACATGCATTTTAATTCATAATTGCATAAGAATATGACTAAAAGCATGTAGTTGCCTAAAAGCATGTATGCGGCACATATTTGAACAACAAAGACGACTAATGAATGCCAATGTGTGTATACGCATATATACATCTTTCTCTCTCTCTCTCTCTCTCTCTCTCTCTCTCTCTCTCTCTCTCTCTCTCTCTCTCTCTCTCTCTCTCTCTCTCTAAATATAATTAAAAAGGATAATAACATAAGTTATTACCAGTGGCCTAGCACAAAAGACGAATTAGTCATTAGACAATGTATTTTTCGTATAGAAATATAATAAAGGCTCCCAAATAAGGAAGCAAGTGCTAGAAACACAAAGAGGGATAAATTCATCAAAGGAATGAAAATCAAAAACATTTACCATTATAGATGTATCCCAGACTGATCCGTTTCTACCTCTTTCTAGCAAAACATACAGAATATGTTTGCCCAGGCAAGGTTCGTCAGTGGGTAGCCATCTAAATCCTAGACGCACAGAGCATATATATATATTATATATATATATATATATATATATAAAGGCGGCGATCTGGCAGAAACGTTAGCACGCTGGGCGAGATGCTTAGCAGTATTTCGTCTGCCGCTACGTTCTGACTTCAATTTCCGCCGAGGTCGACTTTGCCCTTCATCCTTTCGGGGTCATAAGTACCAGTTACGCACTGGGGTCGATATAATCGACTTAATCCGTGTGCCTGTCCTTGTTTGTCCTCTCTATGTTTACCCCCTTGTGGGTAGTAAAGAAATATATATATATATATATATATATATATATATATATTATATCTTTCCGTGAGCGTCTGCTCATACTTTGCCTGTACCTCGTCTTCGCGTTGTGTTTTTTCTTGTGTTTGTACTTCATTTTTTGGAGATTTATTACATGCATATATGGATACAATAGATACAATATTTTTGGACGTTGTAAGCATAATTTATAAACACCCTGTGCAGTATGAATATGTGGGGACAAGAGAATGGCTGTGGACGTGTTTCTACGCATATATATACACATACGCATATATATATATATATATATATATATATATATATATATATATATATATATATATAATCAAGTACACATATTGTTTACATTAGGGTAGTCAGCTATATCGAATTAGACACATAAACAAAATGTATGTATATTGCTAAGAAGTGAGATTAAGTTGAGACTAATAATATGATTTCGGCCATTCTTCGGAGTGAAATGTCTAGACTCTATATAACTTGATACGCATGTTCTATTTTCATTTCAACTAGCATGCTGAAGTACAAATTGTGTGTGTGTGTGTGTGTGAGTGTGTGAGTGTGTGTGTGTGTGTGTGTGTGTGTGGTTGACATTATAAGAATTTTATAAACTTTATAGACATTAAGTTGACAAGCCCTTTTGGATAGAAAGGATCAAAAACTGCCCTTGGGACTCGAACCTGCACCTACAAACTTGCACAGACACACTCTCTCTCGCTCTCTCTCTCTCTCTCTCTCTCTCTCTCTCTCTCTCTCTCTCTCTCTCTCTTTCTCTCTCTCTCTCTCTCTCTCTCTCTCTCTTTGTTACACACATACACACACCGCATACAGATACATATATATGTGTGTATATAGACACATTTTTAGCATTTACGTGTCTCAGCGCTTTGATACTCAGATGAGAGCGTCAGTCTCTTTTCCCCACATCGGGAGCTATATGAACCAGTTAAGCATTGCATATGATCGGCTCGGCTCCACATTGAACATCAAGGAAATCAAGTCCTCACCTTCTTGCTTTAAACATCATTCAGACAAGATGTTTTTTTTTTCTGTGCTGGAAGTATTTTCTTCCAATGTGTAAAAGACTAGTAAACAGCAATACAAGCACCTTACCTTCACCACACACACACACACACACACACACAAAATATCATACTTATCGTCTGTCAAGCTGTCGTCATCTAAACATTATAATACGGGTGTTAAACATACATACTTCATTGTCGAGGCCTCAAAAATCTGGAGCATTTTCAACAACGAAAGCTCCACACCATTTTAACAACAAATTAGAAGACCACGTAATCATAACAACGATGATGTGTTGGAAAAGCCAATAATTGAAACGCAAAATCAACCACGTTGAAACATCAAATACGATGGTTAAGATACTTTGAATGAAAGGATAGAGTTTTCTTTGTCAAATGCCCTGCACTGAATTAACAACTGGGAAAAGACCGGCATGAAGTCCTTTCTGTAGTTACAAAAGACCGACTATATTCTCAAAGATGATATGAGACCAAAAACAATAAATTTTAAATCCAGAACCGCTACAACTGCTATCACTTTATTAGCGACAGAAGTGGGCCTTTTGAAGTGAAAAGAAAAAATAGTTGAAAAATAAAATAATGTAAAAGATAAATTTTAAACAATTTTTTTTTTTTAAATGCAAAATACAGCAAGAATAACCACATCTTCTGTCAACTTTTCCTTGGCATCGTCATTTCCCTCCCAACTGTTTCACGGAAGGATTGGCTTTCCCAGTTATTCAACGCCATAAATATGAGGGGAACTATTCACTCAGGAACAAGCTGGAATTTTCGGATACGAGAAGCAGCTGATGACAACGGCAATGTGTGTATGTAATTATTTGCACTCAAGTTTTCACACAATACCATGGCGCGACATAGATTTTGCTGGAAAAGAAATCGAGTTTCATAACACACGATTATGTTTTGATTTGAACACAAGCATACACACTCACTCTGTGTGTGTGTGTGTGAGAGAGAGAGAGAGAGAGAGAGAGAGAGAGGGTGAGAGAGAGATACGCATGTGTGTATTATTAATTATACACACAATTTCATGTATTTGCGCTTGATACATGATAGGTTTGGTAAAATTATGTGACCTTTCACAGTTATTTAGAAGAACATACATTTCAGTAAAGATCCATATGTAAATATATATACGCCAGCACACACGCACACATTATATAGATATATATGTGGCTGTGTGTTAAGAAACTTGCTTCCCAACTGCATGGCCCCAGGTTCAGCTTGGGCCCCAGGTTCAGTTTGGGCAAGTGTCGCCTACGAAAGCCTCGGGCCGACCAAAGTCTTGTGAGTAGATTTGGTGGATGAAAACTAAAAGAAGCCTGCCGTATATATGTGTGTGTGTGTGTGTATGTGTGTGTGTGTGTGTATCCTAGTGTTTGTCCCCCATCACCGTTGACAACCGGCGTTGGTGTGTTTACGTTCCTTTAACTTAGTGGTTCTGCAAAAGAGACCGATAGAATAAGTACTAGGTTTAAAAAGAAAGTCCTAGGGTCGATTTGTTCGACTAAAAATCCTTTAAAGGCGATGCTCCAGCATGGCCACAGTCAAATGACAAACAAATAAGAGAACCATTGTCAATATAGAAATCTTATCACCAACTCATGTTTTCAACACAAAAAGACAACTTATTGAGAGAAGATCAAGGCTAGTCATTCCAATAAGGCTCTTTTACTGTCATTACACACTGCTTTGTATCTTTAGCACTCCGTCGGTTACGACGACGAGGGTTCCAGTTGATCCGATCAACGGAACAGCCTGCTCGTGAAATTAACGTGCAAGTGGCTGATCACTCCACAGACGCGTGTACTCTTAATGTAGTTCTCGGGGAGATTCAGCGTGACACAGAACGTGACAAGGCTGGTCCTTTAAAATACAGGTACAACAGAAACAGGAAGAAAGAGTGAGAGAAAGTTGTGGTGAAAGAGTACAGCAGGGTTCGCCACCACCCGTTGCCGGACCCTCGTGCAGCTTTAGGTGTTTTCGCTCAAAAAAACACTCACAATACCCGGTCTGAGAATCGAAACCGCGTTCTTACGACCGCGAGTCCGCTGCCCTACCCACTGGACCATTGCGCCTCCACAGTATTAAATGCAATATTTAAACAAATGTCACACTTACACATTATCATTCATCAATTATATTATTTGATGGTATATTTGTTTTTCTTCTTTCGCAATTTCCGACGGCATCTCCATTTATGTTTAGTTCCAGTTGAAACTTTTCAGTTGAAGAACAAACACCATAATTTGTTATATTATTGACACTCAAGTTCTATAGAAACGTATGTTTTTTTGGTGTGTATGTAAGCTCAGAACAACAGTATTTATGTACATTATATAGACACTATAAACTTTTAATTATTATAATCATTATATAGACACTGTAAACTTTTACCTGTTATTTGCATTATATAACTAAATACCATAAACATTTACCTGTATAAACGAATAATAAATGAACATACGAAATATAAGTATATCTATCTTTTTTACACGCAAACACATACATACACATCAAACAGAAAGGAATGGGGAATTGTGATGTTAATAAAATGGAAATATTTATTAATTTGGTATACATTTTCAAGTATTTGTTTTAGTTTTACACCAATTCCGAATATATTGTCTATGTATACGTTCGTTCGTATTGTAGGCATTCGGTCTGTTTAGCTTGATTATGATTTTTTTTTTTTTTGTTTTGCTTTGAAACTGTTAATCTGGTTAAATACAGACATAAAGGTTCCACCAACTACAAGAACCTACTAATATGGCTCAGTATTCTTGTCATTAGTAGAGAATAGAGTGAAATTGTCAGTTTTACATTACGTAATATTTAGCAGAACGTGATATACATCTTCAGAGATTTGTGCTGTGTATCGAATGCTAATTCAAAGTTGTATATATGTGTGTATACTTTTTACGTTATCAGACTGTGTTTATGCTGGTATGTATGTAAGAAAGAGCGCTAGTGAGTGTATATTTCGAAATATTATCATTGCAGAAATTAATTTAATCCAAAATAAAAATATTGTTATTTCGACTTATGAAACCTCGAAGCCATAAAAAATTGATTATTATCAATGACCTCTGCTGCTCGCATCGAAGATCAATTGATGATGTGGTATCTGGGAGTTAAGCTCTCTTTCTGTGTATTTTTCTCTGGAAGTTGAATATTAATTTATTAACTCACTGCATAATTCAGAAAGACTGATCGAATCTGCAGTCCATTAACGATTACAAAATCTGATATTAAAAACAAAAATAAAAATCAGCTCAGTTCTCATTCTCCTTTGCCAAACTTGGAAAATGGTCAAAACAAATGTCATAGCCGTGGACGGCAAAAGCGTTTTTGACTAGACCTAGCAAAACAGACTCTGTGGCAAACTGAAATCCAACGGCATTCGTGGAATACAAAAGTAACAGAAAAGTTACATAACGAAAAACTTATTAAGTTATTCTTTCGCATCAGTCTTCTTCGTCAGCGACGAATGCATTAATCTCACAATTTCAAAGCTCAATACTTTCCTTGCTTCCATTCTGAGATCATCTAAATGTCTGTAAAAATAAGTTGTATTTGTATTCCGAAAAACTCAAAACTATTTACAACAACCAGGTTAAACAGCCCTTTTCAAAATGGAAGCCTGTGAGGCTTACTAATATTTCAGTTACCAAGATGTAAAGGAATGCAATACGAGAAAATTTTAATTGCACCTCATTAATTATAAGCTGCCTAAGATAAATCAGCCTGAGATTATAGGTGTCCTATAAAAGCTATAACTGCTCAAGAGATTAAGTGTTGCTAGTAACAAAGCTATTGAAAATGAACATTCGATTAAAAGAACATTCAGTCATCTTATGATCCAAAAAACATTCTTAAATAGGATGAGATGTTTGGTATTATTGGGCATAGAAATGTTAAGTTATGGAGACTGTTTCTATTCTTGATATTATTCCTCCAATTTCCATCGATGCAGAGAGGGTTATATTATGCGGTAAGAAATTTTGTTGCAAAATTTCCATATACTTTTGGCAACAGCACCATCAGTAACGTATGCTTCTTGAGATACTAGTTTCGATATAGGTGAAGACATGAATGTGTGATCAACAAGCTCATTTTGCACTCCCACTCACGGTGCTTTAAGCAAATGTTTTCTAATATGGAAAGGTTGTTCAATGCTTTGTAAGTGAATTTGGTAGGTGGAAACTGTGGAAGCCCATCGTATATATATACATATATGTGCGTGTGTGTGTTTGTGTGTGAGTGTGTATGAATGAATCTGTGTGTTTGACTACCCACTTCGCTACTGCTTGGTAGTCGGTGTTGGTTTATTTACGTCAATCGTAAATATATATATCATTGTTCTGCAAAAAAATCCGATAGGATAGGTACTGGATTTAAGAAGTAGTACTGGGGTCGATATCTTTTGTCAAACCCTTTATGGTTGTGCCATACAATGGCCGCAGTTGAATGACTGAAAAAAGTAGAAAAATGATCTGATTGAAATATATTTTTTTAGTATTCAGGAAAGTATTTTTGTAGACGTTTTTCAGATTAATAGTTTTCTTTATAGCAATACATGTTTTTCTAAATCTAATATATTTTGTTCATGATTTTTGGTTCTTTATTACCAAAATTTTAAATCACTAAATAAGAGAGTTGAAATATAAAAAAGAAATAATAAACATAAAGTTTTTAGTTTTTCTTCAAAATTTCTGCAACATGTAATTTTATATACTGCTGATTTCTTGGGAATAACAGGTTCCAGGGTTTTAAAATACCCTGAGATCTGTGTGTGTTTGTGTGTTGCAGGCATTTCTATGCATGTAAAAATATGCATGAATTTAAGTTTACGTATGTACATGTAAGCATGTATAGACACAAATATATTGTTGACCTC